>NC_140973.1:58662332-58667332 GCF_056783735.1 Eptatretus burgeri | reverse complement strand
GCTGTATGGTTAGCTATGCAATGCCCCCTGCAGGTTAGCTGTGCCAGTGAATGTGATGATGTGCCCCCCCTGTAGGTCAGTTAGAACATGGATTTGTAAATTGTTCAGGGTACCAGCGATGGCTCGCCTGCTCTTCGAGAAAGACAACGTGGGATCGTCAACATCCACCGACTAATGTATGGTCCATAAGCAAGCGGCTTGCTCGGTTCAAAGGGAATTACAGTAAGAATAACTAAACTTACTGACAGTTCGGGGTCGTTGAGTACCGACAGCAGATACAGAGTACGAGGAAGAGGGAAAGAAAGATAAATAAATAAATAAATGGGGGAGCCAAAAGGAGGAACACCCTGCCGAACTTATCGATATGTTTGGGGAGGGGTTTTGCAAGCTTGTATATCTTGAAGAATTAGGATGAAAATTGGAGTAAAAATTAAAGTATGAAATGCATGTTCCAGTGATCATCCTGCCCGTGAAACACCAGGACGGCAGTTTATAGCCGGACCTGGATTTGAGTCGAAGCTCGACAGCTTAATCAAGAGTGTGCGTAACTCTAAGGTCGAAGCTGTCCTGCCGGCCCAACGTGAATCGTCGCTAAAAAAAATGGCGTTTGTGCAATATGACGTCATCAGCGTCACAAACAGCAGGTATTGTTTGTTGTCCAGTGAGCTGAGAGCGGAATGTTCTCTGTTGAAAGGTTGCTCGAGAAACAAACCTTTCAGGATTTAACGAGTTTTTCAAACCAAAATACATTCGTTGCCCTTTTAATTATTTTTTTTTTCTACCAAAAATGGCAACCTCGAATCATGCGCGGCTGGCTATACATGGTAAACAGTTATTTTAAATCATATTAAAAGGGCATCTTGATGACATGAAATCTGCTTTTAATACTCAGGAATGCAAAGTATATCTCTCCGTCGGTAAAATGATATTCATTGGAAGAAAGAGTCCCTGGTTCATTCAAAACCTTCTATTATTAAACTCACAATAGAAATCCTTTCGATGGCCGAAAATCGTGTGAACACTTTATGATATTAATGTTAAATTATGAGAAGAAGTCCTGTATGCGCTCCTGTTGGGGGGTTTGTGTTCCCATCTGAACCGCTGACCAATAATCCTTTTGGAATCCAGGTTCAAATCCCATCCACCCACATCATCTTCGAATATCCTTGTAATTCTCATCAAAGTACACTGCTGTAAAATCATGTCTGTGATTCATTCATGTGACCGTGCATCAACCTGTATGCAGTCATTGTAATCCCTGCAAAAGTATACTGATGTCTACTATGTCTGTCTTACATGCAATGTACATACAACTACTCCATGAGCCTGAGACTGATGTAGAAAAAAGCAATTTGCGCGTTCAGTCATCATTGGCCTTAATGAGAGACTTGTTATGAGATGGGAGTGAAGAAATGATATTCCATCCAGTTGTGTTATCATATTTGATTTGTCATTTTATCCTCCCCCAAGGGAGGGAGCAGCTAAAACTGGGAAGAAAGGAAGGAAGGATGACTGAGGTTGTATGTGATGGACACCAACTCTAGATGAAATGAAAGAGATAAATGCTTGTGGAGTTGAAGCCGTCCAGCTGTATGATATTTTTCTTTCCGACACCCTTGTGCTCAGTGGCACGGCGCCGAGGCTTGGACATCTCGGGAATAGAGATTGCAAGGAGCGGCGCCACGCCTGTGCATGCCGGTTTGCATGCTGAACCGGTAGGGTATTATGGAGTTTCAGATTGCTCATGGCATGCTCTCATAAGCTCAGAGCTAACGTGAGCTTTGTAGGTTGTCTCAAGGCATCTTAGGAAGAAATGTCGTTTCTTCGATCGAGGCTGTCAGGTTGCAAATTTTGGAATTGGCAAAAAAATATAGATTTTTTTTTAGCATCTCAGTGTCTCATCATTGATCAGTTTACTTTTGGAACCTCATTTGAACATTCTTAGGAAGAAATGAGTGGCTGCTCTTTTCAACAATGTGCAAGAAGGGTGATGAATCTCACCGTCTAGATTAAGGGACATTAAAGCCGGCCGTCTTTCCAAAAGTGAGGGCATGGCGTGCATGCTTCCTGGCCAAATTCCAGGTTCAGGTCGAGGTCATGTGTGTGGGTATAACCACCCTAAACCCATTAAAACCAGCTTGGCCCTCTGCTCAGTGTGTTTATGTAACGACTGGATTGGAGAGCTCCAAGGGGTTTGAGAATCCTTCCAGCCTGGTTCTACCATAACTTATGCTTTTAATCCATGCTGTTATTCCTGAGCATCACAAACCTTGCAAAACGTCTGAAGAGATATTAAAGCATTCAATGCAAGCACAAGTTTCCAGATAAAACCTCCATCGGGCCTGGAGTGGAACGTGAATGTTGGAATAATGGATGGCATCAAGCATTAGCTTTTGCACTCACACCATTCTCTATAGGTTTGGAAAATATCGAAAACCAAAGTACAAACAAGGGGTCAAAAAAGTACGATGGAAACAGTAATCTGGATATTTGAACAGTTGGTCCAAAACCACGCATACATCTGAATGGACTCCAGATTTTAAACCTCAGCACCCTACCTGCCTTTCGTTGCCCCTCGCCTCCAGTGACACATCGGGCCACTCAGTGGCAGGTAGGGAGCCTTGAGAGTGGCCACAGCCATCACGGACGCCATCCAGTGCCACCGTAAACTCGGCAAGAGCCTTCACCGTGTTCAGCATGGCCGGTGGCATCCATCAGTGCAAGGCGGTTTCCTCGCCCCCCACCTTTCTCCCCCTTCCTCGCCGAAACGATGGAAAAAGCGAGTGCGCGGAGGAGTGACGGAGCCTAATGAAGGATGGGCTTTCAATAAAAGAAATCTTCTCGATGGTTAAAGGAAGAGTGTTTCCAAAGCCTCTCATTACTATGGACGTCCTGCCTGTTGGCACTGTTGTGGTATCGCTCAGCCACCGTGCCTAACCAAACCACTGGATCCTCCCCGAGTGTGCGCGCTTTTTCTCTCATCAAATCAGAAAACCTAATTTCTTCCACGAAATGAACCATCACTCACATCCACTCCATTTCACACTCATCCCCAGGATATGAGCTCTCTTACAGCTTTACGCCTTACACATCCACGTTCGACCAATGGGAATGCTGGGGGTGGAATTTGACTGGAAATCTTCGGGTCACCGGTTTGGAAATTATAGGCCAGGTGTCGGCAAATGAGAAAGGATGGAACAGCCCGTCTCTAAAGTGATGAGACAGTAGCACACAAGTCACCGTTTCCAGGTGTGTGTTGCGTGCACACAGCTTCTGTTCCACGCCAAAGCATGTGGATTATTATGCTGTGCAATGGTTAGGTTTATTTTGGTTTTAGACTATGTTGTTGGGTGTATCATGGCAACACTGTGGAAAGGGTTTTCAATTCCACATCAAACTAAAACCAAATTGCTTTCAACAAGCAGTTGTGCAAGGCTTGTAAGCAAACAACGTCGTATTGTATCTTAGCAAATGCCACCTGCTGGTTGGATGGCTCGGCACTTGTTGGTGGGAAGGAGGCCCTCGGAGGTATCTACTTACTGTGTTTGAGTCTATCACATTCGACTCGAAACCAGTGTTCATACGGGTGGC
The DNA here is from genome assembly GCF_056783735.1 of Eptatretus burgeri. NCBI lineage: Eukaryota > Metazoa > Chordata > Myxini > Myxiniformes > Myxinidae > Eptatretus > Eptatretus burgeri. Next base: position 58,663,741 of record NC_140973.1, on the reverse strand, counting down.
CAGGTGATGCTGCATCCTCGAGCAAGCGTTCAAGTGGGGGCATTTACGTACATCAACATTCCTGTAGCCACATGGCAGACACTTTGGGTCCAACTCCTTTATCGTGCCACTTTCAGATTTAATATCTCTAGGTTAGTACTTCTTCACTACATTTGTCACTATATTCCTTCAGTCAGTTATTTATGATGTTTGTTCAATTAGTGAAGAAAAAAAAAACCCAATTATGGATCCAAATGGTGAATGACAAAGGTTGTTCGAGTGATGGCTTTTGGGATTGAAAGAAACCTATTTAATTCCCCCTGGGAACCAACAAAAAGCTGTTCAGAGAACTATTCCTTTAGAACAACATATTTTACCCTCGCCGAAGGAGGTATTGCGTTTGTCCGTTTGTTTGTCTGTCTGTCTGTCTGTTTTTGTTTTGTCCGCACAGAACTTTGGTGTTTTTCTCCATAACCACTTGTTGGCTTAGAGACAAAATTTTCACCATTGGTGTGACTACTCATGTGGAAGGTTTTAATCAAAATTATGACGTCATAGGATCACGTGGTGTGGCAGCCATGTTGAAAAAACAGAAAAACTTTGGACCACTGTATCTCTGAAACCACACAAAGGAAAAAATTGAAACTTGGCACATGGCAAGTACAACTCATGGGGAATGTCACTTTTTTGATGATGTCAGAGGTGCCTTCCTTATGATGTCATAATTCCATATGTAGAACACCACATATGATCAGCATGAAAATTTTTGAGGGTCATCTGGGGATACAATGATCCATGGAAAAAAATTGAGGATGTTATCAGTCACGTGATTCAGCAGTCATTACCTTCAAAAATCTTATCTGAAGTGGCTGAAGAGGTTGAAGCAAAACTTTACACGTATGACTGTCTGTCTATGAGGAACAAAGGTTCAGGCATATGATGTCATAGGTCACATGATTTGGCAGCCATATTGGATTGAAAAAAATATTAAATGATGTTTTCTCTGGAACTGCTTCATCAGTTGACGAGAAACTTCATATTTATGATCTCGTAGTGATGGGAATTACATGTTTTAAATTTAAATTTGATCAGATGCATGGTCTGGCAGCCAGGATTATTTATTTTTTTGATTTGGGTTCTTTTTTTTTTGAATAAGGTTCACTTGGCTGTGCCTGGATGGCTTTGGGGGTAGAAGAGTAGCAGCTGAAATGTGAATCTTATCCAGGTTCCTCCTGATGACTTCATCATTTCTTTGTGCTTGCTCAGGTTTCTCCTGATTACTCCTGCGCAGGACTGTACCTATTTGGTCTTCTATTTGATTTGAATTGAATTTATTTTAATCCCATTCTAAATTCAATTGAAGAATGAATAATAATTTTTTAAAACGTCATGGGTCAGGATCAGATCAAAGTGGGGTTGCATCAATGCGG
>NC_140973.1:58517332-58657332 GCF_056783735.1 Eptatretus burgeri | reverse complement strand
GGTTATTCTGATAGTACGGAACGGGTCGCTTAAGTGGCCCGTGTCCGAAGTCGACCTGCGGCGAGGTGCGATCGCCCGGTCTACCCTCCGCGTGGGTACTTAGGTAGGTCGGGTCGGCGAGCAACCCTATCCCACGCGGGGGCTGATTGGCTCGATCGCGGTGAGACCGAAAGGTCCACCCGTGACTGGTTCCCGGCGTTAGTCCGAGAGGGTCACGACTGGATTGTCCGTCCGGTGGGCGACGTGCCGCGATTCGAGTTACGTGGCCGTCAGCACGCCGGCGGGCGCGAATACCGCAACAATATATATATATATATATATATATATATATATATATATATATATATATATATATATATATATATATATATGGATATATATATATATATATATATATATATATATGGATATATATATATATATATATGAGACCCACCCACAACTATCACCTGTGAATATGGAGGGATTAGCCAAGCACCTCTCACCTTATCAACTGAATCAAGTATATAAATATATTGACACCTCCCATGCTCTTTGAGTCGAAGAAGCTGCATAAAGCATCCAAGAAGGCCACCACAAGGTCAGTGCTTTGCTGTTTCAAACTCTTCCCATATTTCTTATATTTATATATATATATATATATATATATATATATATATATATATATATATATATATATATATATATCTATATATTTACAGCTTTTGATGTTTGCACGTGGTACATGCTTGGAAGCCTTAATGGTATGCATTGCTGTTTGCGCTGCAGCTTATAATTCACCAAAAAGCAATTGAACCGGTCTGGAAGCTGAGGGGGTACGTAATATTGGGATTCTCATATGTGTGCTGTTTGTGAATGTCTTTTTAGCTGTGGAGGAACTCTGGGAAGTGTTTGAAACAGCACAGCGCTTACCTTGCGTCGGCCTTTCCGGTTGCTTTATGCAGCTTCTTCAGCTGGAAGAGCACAGGAGGTGTCAATTTATTAATATGCATTTGTATATATACATATGTATATATATATATATATATATATATATATATATATATATATATATATATATATATATATATACATATATACATACGAAATGACCGGGTGTAGTGGCGTGCGCCTGTATTCCAGATACTCGGAGGCTTGGGTTGGAGGATTGCTTGGATCTATGAGAGGGTGTAGGGCAACCTGGAATAATGGCGAAACCCAATCCTTATCCCTGTGTCGTAACAGGCGACCAGGGTTGTGTCAGGAAGGGCATCTGGCGTAAAACCTGTGCATGCGGATCATAACGGATGATCTGCTGTGACGACCCCCAACGGGAGCAGCCGAAAGATGAACAATATATATATATATATATATATATATATATATATATATATATATATATATATATATATATATATATATTGTTGCGGATTCGCGCCCGCCGGCGTGCTGACGGCCACGTAACTCGAATCGCGGCACGTCGCCCACCGGACGGACAATCCAGTCGTGACCCTCTCGGACTAACGCCGGGAACCAGTCACGGGTGGACCTTTCGGTCTCACCGCGATCGAGCCAATCAGCCCCCGCGTGGGATAGGGTTGCTCGCCAAATTCGACCTACCTAAGTACCCACGCGGAGGGTAGACCGGGCGATCGCACCTCGCCGCAGGTCGACTTCGGACACGGGCCACTTAAGCGACCCGTTCCGTACTATCAGAATAACCGAGCGGTGTTATTCGTCGACCTCGACGGTTCGATTAATTATCGGGCGTATTCAGCCCACTACCAACCCTTTACGTGAAGCAAGATGAGGATTCAATGGGAGAAATGACGAAGCGAAGCGGGAAACAGCTCAACACAAAGCACATTTATTCGCGGCACACGGGAAGCACACATATACAATTCCACCAAATGCACACAGAAAAGAAAAACACAATTCAATTTACACAAAAAGCAAATGTAAAAGCGAAAACACAATGCAGAGCTAATACCGACTACCGAGCACACGGCAACACTTATACAATTCTACTTCACAGACGGCGCCGACAACACATACCCAAAACCAAGGAAAGAATACCCTCAAGGATGAGGCGGGCCTGAGGCCGAGACCGGGTCGCGCCTACCCGTCTGGTGATGAGACGCGGAGCGGCGATGGCGCCTCAACTCCGCGGGCCTCGCGGACGGTGTCTGGTAGGGGGTGGGAAAGGGGCCCCCTTGGTCGCACTATCTCAGCGCGGGGGGAAACAGGAGGGGGTTGCTGATGCTCGGGGTATAGAGGATCTTTATTATCCCGCGACGAGCGTCTCCACCTCGGCCAGGTCGCGCTGTCGGCCTCCCTCGGGTGCAGCTCCCTGCACGACGCGAGCACCCCCTCGTCTGGTGTCGCCGCCTTCCCACAGCTCCGTCCCCTCCGTTCCGACTCCAACGCACACGACGAGCAGCTCCACCGCCCGCGAAGTCTTGACTCTCTGTTTCCGACTCTCCTACTCTCCTACTCTCCGCCTCTGGACTCTCCTACTCTCCTCGACTCCGCCTCTGGACTCTCCTGACTCTGCTCTTCTCTTCTGACTGACGAACACGGTCCTTTTATCCGCCCCGTAACTTCGCCCTCTCATCTTTGACCCCCTCCCTTCGACCTTTCACCTCGCTCCCCATTGGCCCGAGAAAAAGTGGGCGTGAAGGCTTTTTGATCCACAAATTTGCATATATCGATCACCCTGGAGGCGGGGCCAAATCGCCCCTCGCTCACCGATTGGACGGCAAAAAGTGGGCGTGTGTCGTTTTTGATCCGTTTTTGAAGCACAAAATCCGTGATTTTGTACACGCTGTTCGACGCGCGCCCTGCACGAGTCCAACACCGGTACCCACAGCGGGGCAAGAACGGTGGCGATGCTACGGTTGCGAGGTGTGACGGGAAGGTCGTGGCGGTTGTGGTGAAGCGGCGTTGTGGTTGGTGGTTGATGTTGTGATTGTGGTGGTAATCATGGCGGTTGGTCCAAAATAAAGATAGTAAAAGAAAAACGGCTATCCTGAAGAGTCGCAGCACGCATAAATGACATGTATTCCCACTAGACAACGGGTTTGGGCCTAACTACACATGCACTTACCGAGATACCTCACCTAAGGGACCTGAATGGTGGTTTGCGAATTTGGTAACCACAACAATATATATATATATATATATATATATATATATATATATATATATATATATATATATATATATATATATATATATATATACACTAAATGGCCAAAAGTATGCGGACACCCCTTCTAATTCGGGTATTCGGCTATTTCAGCTGAACCCATTGCTGACGGGTATAAAATCAAGCACACAACAATGCAATCTTCATTGACAAACATTGTCAGTGGAATGGGTCGTACTGAAGAGCTCAGTGACTTTCAATGTGGCACCGTCATATGATGCCACCTTTCCATCAAGTCAGTTCATCAAATTTCTGCCCTGCGAGAGCTGCCCTGGTCAACTGTGAGTGCTGTTATTGTGAAGTGGAAACGTCTTAGAGAACAACAGCTCAGTGGTGAAGTGGTAGGTCACACAAGCTCACAGAATGGGAATGCCGAGTGCTGAAGCACGTCGCGTGGAAAAATCGTCTGTTGTAGGTTGCAACATGCACTACCGAGTTCCAAACTGTCTCTGGAAGCAAAGACAGCACAAACTGTTCATCGAGAGCTTCATGAAATGGGTTTCCATGGCCAAGCAGCAGCACACATGCCCATGATCACCATGTTCAATTCCAGGCATCAGCTGGAGTGGTGTAAAGCTCACCACCATTGGACTCTGGAGCAGTGGAAACGTGTTCTCTGGAGTGATGAATCACACTTTACCATCTGGCAGTCCGACAGACGAATCTGGGTTTGGCGGATGCCAGGAGAACGCTACCTGCCCGAATGCAGAGTGCCAACTGTAAGGTTTGGTGGAGGAGGAATAATGGTCTGGGGCTGTTTTTCACGGTTCGGGCTAGGCCCCTTAGTTCCACTGAAGGGAAGTCTTTACGCTACACCATACAATCACATTCAAGACGATTCTGTGCTTCCAACTTTGTGGCAAAAGTTTGGGGAAGGCCGTTTCCTGTTTCAGCATGACAATGCCCCCCGTACACAAAGTAAAGTCCATACAGAAATGGTTTGTTGAGATCGGTGTGGAAGAACTTGACTGGCATGCACAGAGCCTTGACCAAAACCCCATCGAACACCTTTGGGATGAATTGGAACGCCGACTGCGATCCAGACCTAATCACCCAACATCAGTGCCTGACCTCACGAATGCTCTTGGGCTGAATGGAAGCAAATCCCCACAGCAATGTTCCAACATCAAGTGGAAAGCCTTCCCAGAAGCGTGCAAGCTGTTTCGCAGCAAAGATGGGACCGACTCCATATTAATGCCTTTGATTTTGTAATGAGATGTTGGACGAGCAGGTGTCCAGATACTTTTGGCCATGTGGTGTAAATAAATTTAAAATATATAAATATATATATATATATATATATATATATATATATATATATATTTGCAGGGTATGCTTACACATTGTAAGCATGCAATAATGAACCATGATTCCCCATTATCCTGGGTAGCTCACCTGCATTTGGGTTTTTTCTTTTATTTATTTTCATTTATTTATATTTTCAATTATGGAAGCTTTCCAATGGTTCTGTTATTTTCCCTGGTTTAGCGGCTTCAATGTCCGTCGGCACGCAAAATTTCAGCTTTCTACATCACCCGGAAGGTAACGAACATTAGTATTAGTCAGTCAGCGAATCTGTTAGTCAGTGTGTGGTTTCAATGAGCTTTATACATTAGATACTAGCAAATACCACCCATCGCTTCGCTGACAGTAATACCAAAGGAGGGAGAGAGAAAAAGATGGGGGAAGAGGGGAGACGGGTGGGGAAGAGAGTGTGGGGAGAGTGAAGAGGTGGAGGGAAAAGGAGAGAGGAGGGAGGGGGAGTGAGGAGGGGTGGCGGAAGGGAAGACAGTTTGGGGTTAGAGGAGGGGAAGGCAGACTGTGGTGGAGCGTTAATTACGATTCTTACCTTTCTCATCAAAAGGATTCTGCATCGAGTAACAGTGAAGGTGGAAGCAAAATAATGTCTGAAATCCATTTTCTTTTGCATGTGGTACATGCTTGGGAGCCTCGATGTTACGAGTTTCTTTATGTGCCTGGGCCCAGTGACGATACTCAAAAGAGCCCTCTGAACAAAACCTTGAGAACAAAAAAACTTCCCAACTTGATCCATGAATTGTGACCCCCCTTTCCGAAATGGATGTCAATACTTTGAGACCTGGGAGGACTCTGGTTAGAATGAGTGTTCTCATCGGCCCAAATAGGTATTGAAAACGTTTTGACTTCACAGGGACCAGGTAGATCAGTGCTCTGGTTGGCCATTTTGTAATTCATCTCCTCAAAGCTCTCTTCACTCTTCACCACAATAGAAAAGATGAGTCAGGAAAAAAAAAATCGACATGTTACACTCGCAATTGTATGCTTCCATATATGATTATCAAATTTCTTTTTATTTTGATGTCACACAGACGCTAAAGGCTTCTGTTCAATCCTCTGTGGTTGAAGTCATACTGTTAACTAGAGGGGGAGCACTCGGGAGAGTGCAAAACCTCCGCCGCCAATTCTGCTGGGTCACTCAAGTGAACCTTATATGTTATTCATTAAATATGAAGTCAACAGTGCTGACAGAGTTATAGTTCTTTTCTCCAACATTCTTTTTTGAGGGGGGGGGGGTGGAAATCACTGAAAACATGTAGAAATGCAAAAAATGAAATCGAAATTGTTGAAAAAAAAGTTGCAAAAAAATTTCTTTTCTCTAACAATTTTTTTTGGGGGGGGGGTGGAAATCACTGAAAACATGTAGAAATGCAAAAAAAAAAAATTTTTCTCTAAATTTTTTGGGGTGTTGGAAATCACTTAAAACATGTAGAAATGCAAAAAAAAATTTTTTTTCTCTTACAATTTTTTTTTGGGGAGGGGAGACAAAAAAAAAGATCTAATGGCATGATCCTTGAACCATACCTAACCCCCCCACCAAATTTCGTCGAAATCCGTCCAGGAGTTTTTCCGTAATACTGTTCACAAACAAACAAACAAACAAACAAACTAACAGAAAGGGGTGAAAACAGTAACCTCCGATCTTTGATGGAGGAGGTTAACTATGACGGACGTTGAAAAACCATCACGACCGAGATAGTCACAATAGTCCAAAAAGCACCAATGTATTAATTTAATTTCTCAATATACAAGTGCATCTCATCTGTAATAAAGTATTTTTTGTTTGGAAATTAAAGTTGGCATTTCTCAGGATAGTATGAGCACCTCGCTTGAGAACATTTTGAACAACATTCGTAAGCACCAAATGCTGATTTATATTGAAATTCGTTTTTCCTCCTCAAGTCACAAGGAATATCATTGCCGAGATGAGTCCGATGTGCTTCTGTGAGGCTTCACTTTGTGCGACACTCAGCAGTTCCATCACCGTTCCTGCCACTCGAAGCGCTGCAGGTGGCACAAAGCCATCAGTCACCTGGAAGATCCGTTAGTTTGCTAAACACGCCATTTCTGAGCTTTCAAGCATGATATATGAGTTCTGTTGTTACAGCTTGTTGTGATTGGCATTGTTCACCTTTTGAAAATAACAGAAATGCTCAAAGCAATTCCTATTCACACTGTGTGGCATCCACCATGGGACTGCAAGTACAATGGATGAAAATCCAATGCAACGACCATGTTTTCTGCCTACAGACAAAGGGCTCAGTCGATCGCAGAGTGACCATACCTCCTCAAAGAACAAAAAAAGATCACTCCGTATCATCAAACCAGTTTGGTTTACCATCTGAGCACTTGACTCTGATGACACTTGACTCTGATGACACTTGACACTGATACTGGAATCCCAGGTTCAAATCCCATATCCTATGTTAATTTGTTCACCGGCTACAAGTATCAGTACAATTCATGTAAAAGTAAAAGTACAATGATGTCTCCATGTCCTTGTCATTCATGATCCTTTAACAGATCACTGGAAGAGAAAGGTTATTAAAAAGTAGTCTCACTGATTTTCAATTTCACCTTTGATGTTTTCCGTATTCCCTGCTCACCTCGGTTCACTTTTGATTCAACTAAAAACTGCCATTATGGTATGGTTGCAATAGGGGGCATATCTTCATGGGGATTTTACATTTGAATACAGATGCCACATAAAAGCAATCCTCCTGATGGGATCCGAAAACCAGCAGTCCCACATGACCCTGGCCTAAATCACTGAATGGGTTCACTGTATAATTAGTGGTGGACAGGAGAGATTCGCTGAAATCGGCAGTGATATTCAGGTCTTTGCTGGTTGTGAGTCAGAGGTCAATAGACGTCTGGGTCGGGACTGGGGAGTCATGGATTCACTAGATAATGGGGTGTGGTGCTGCCGGTACCTGTGCGGGAGGACGAAAGTCCGAGTCTTCAGGTCCTTGGTGCTTCCAGTCTTGCTCTATGGATGCGAGACTTGGACTCTGACCAAGGATCTGTGATGGAGACTTAATTCCTTTGGTACCAGGTCTCTTCGAAGAATTCTTGGCTATCGCTGGTCAGATGTTGTGTCCAACGAGCGGTTGCTGAGAGAGACTCGGATGAGATTTGTTACCTGCATGGTCCGTGAGCGTCAGTTGCGGCTGTATGGACATGTGGCTCGTTTTCCTGACGCTGATCCTGCTCACCAGATTCTCTCAGCGAGGGAGTCTCGTGAGTGGAGGAGGCCAATGGGCTGACCACGTTCCTCATGGTTGCAGCAGGTTGATCGGCATCTCAAGGAGATGGGGATGGGCCAGGCATCTGCCCGGGGGATGGCCAGATGGAGGCCCCTGGAGTACCGGCGGAAAGTGGACGCAGCGACGTGCTGCTCTGGCGCATGCTCCGCTCCCATACCTGACCTGACCTGACCTGACAGGAGGGGTGGAGTGCGGAAATGATACACATGTGATGGTCAAACTTCAACCTGCAAGTTAAATGCTGATCTGAATGGATCATCTGTGTAATCCCATGATCTGAACAAGGATGTGGAAGTGACAGGAAAATCTCATGTTTAATTTCCTCGTCCTTTTCTAATGGTCATGTAATGTAAATCTGCTCAATTTAATGAACATTGAAAAGATTAATGGAACACAGACCCACTAGAGTACGAGACCAACACCACCTCAACCCTATCCTGGAGAAATAATAAAACCACAAAATCTAACATCTGAACTGCCATGAAAATATAATCTAATATATAAAAGGAGCTCGGTCTCGACATGCCTGCGTCACTGCGTGCGTCTGTCCATCGGGTGCTTCCAATAATTTTATGATTACAAGGAATTAAAGAAAGAGTCATCACAATTGGAAATTTAAGGAAGAGGCATCGCAAAGTGATAATCAAGAAAGAGCCATGGCAATGGGATAATCAGGGAAGAGTCATGGCAAAGGGATAATCAAGGAAGAGTCATGGCAATGGAATAATCAGGGAAGTCACAGCAATGGGATAATCAAGGAAGAGTTATGACAATGGAATAATCAGGGAAGAGCCACAGCAATGGGATAATCAAGGAAGAGTCATGGCAATGGGATAATCAAGGAAGAGTCAGGGCAATGTGATAATCAAGGAAGATTCATTGCAATAGGGAAATCAAGGAAGAGTCATAGAAATGGGGAAATCAAGTAAGAGTCATGGCAATGGGGAAATCAAGGAAGAGCCATGGCAATGGCAATGGACTTCAGGTTCCAGGTTTGGAGCATCGACAGGTCTTCTTCAGGGCTCTCTGCTGACGATCTCAAAGTTAAGTTTCCGGTCGTTATCTGTCCCGTTTTAACTGTTTATTTTCTCACTTACATGTTACTGTGTGTTCCTCGTTTGGTTTTGTTTCAAAAATCGTGCTATTTTGTGAGATTTTGTCGACCTTGTCTTACCGGGTGCTTGAGGCCTTCCCTTGAGGCTGGAGGCCTACTGGTTCCCCTCGGTGAACGATCGTGTTTTGTTTTTTCTTCCCATTACCTTCAATTTCAATTTTCCCCACATTACTAATGTCCCCCATCCCTCCCAACTCATCACTCTATTTCTTATCTGAAAAAAAAAAAAAAACCTACCTTTCTCCTTCCTTACTCACAACTCTTGATTCTTCTTCTTCTTCTTCTTCCTCGATTTTTTCTACAACACTTCCATGACCTAATCTGTTGAAAACTCTGAAACATTAAGAATAAGAATAGGAATAAGAATAAGAATAAGACTAAGAATAAGAATAAGAAGAATAAGAAGAATAAGAATAATAATAATAATAATAATAATAATAAAAACGATCTCTTATAATGCTTCATCTTCCTCTCTCACACATGTGGTACTCTTTACTGTGTCATAATGCACTACTCTTCTGCTATTGAAATAGACTGCTCTCAATTCGACCTTTCCTTCATACCTTGACTAAAAAATCCAACTGTTACAGCGTTTCTTCTCTCCATTCTCTGAATTCGCCTTTATTGCATCCATCAAGAATTGTGTTAAATTGCATCTCTGACCTAAAACTTAAAAAAACCCCAGTTTGCTATGAATGTTCACTTTCCATCAACCATTCTTTCTTTCCAACTTTAGTGCTAACTCACTCCTCTCACCCCTCACTCTCAAAGCAACCATCCCACTCTTCTCCCTCCACCCTCCCTCTCACCTCTCTCAAAAACTCCCCCCTCACCTTTCTCCCACCTTTCATCCCCCTCACTCATCCTTCTCAAAGTTTCCCCCACTCTCATCCACAAAGCTGCCTCCTTCCACTGCCCTCTCACCTCCATCTCTTCACTCCACCTACTCAAATCCTCACAAACCAGACATAATCTGCCGAACAGAAACTTTCCTCCCCAAGATGTGTCTGACTCCCAAGTATCTCTCCCTGGTTACTCCCTCCTCCGCTGTGACAGACCTGAGCCTCGTCCTGGTGGAGGAGTTGCTCTCTTCATCAAAGACTCTATTCCTCACTCTCCATGGACTGCCATCACTCCCCCCACACCCCCATGAATACCTCTGGCTACAGCTTCCCCTCCACTCCCACCTCATGTTTATATGTGTACTGTACCGTCCACCTAACAGTGATGACTCCATCTACACCTCACTATCCGAAAACATGGACCAACTTCTATCTTCTCATCTGAACTCTCTCTTCCTCATATGTGGCGACTTCAATTGTCATCATGCCAATTGGCGAGGTGTGGGTACCTCTCTCACCTGTCATGGCACCTCAGCAAAAGCTTTCTGCGACTCATTGGGACTGCCTCAATCAGTCAACTTCCCGACCCGGATCTCAACCAATGGTACTCCATCTCTTCTGGATCTGATTTTGACAAATTTCCCTGACAATATCTGCTGCTCTTCCTCCGCTCCAATCGGTTCTTCTGACCACATCCTTGTCAAAGTGGACATCTCTGGCTATTATCAGAGAACCACCTCACCGCCGTCGAGTCTGGCATTTCACTCAAGCCGACTGACAGGGTCTCCAAGCAGCCATCAAACTTATAGACTGGTCTCCTATCGCTACTTTCTCAAACATCAACTCATCCTGGGAATTCTTTCAAAGAAACTTGCTCTCCCTCATGTACAGATTTATCCCCTCTCGTCTTCAGTTGTCTTACCCTTCCTCCCACCCTTGGCTTACTGAAGCTTGTGGTGAGGCAGTTATCCTGAAACAAAGTCCTTGCCTTTGCCTCATGGAAAGCAAACACAACTGAGGGCAATCTCAGTTCCTTCCATAAAGCTCGGAACAAGTGTGTATCTACCCTCAGGAGAGCTAGAAAACAACATCTTTCTCATCTCAAGTCTGAACTGTCAAACCTATCTCCTTCCTCAAAATCCTGGTGGCATCTAATCAAATCTGTTTCTGGTGTATGTTCCCCCTCCATCCCCTCCTTTAAGCCCCTGTCACACCTTGACGATTTAGCCAGCGTATGGAAACGTATCAAAATTTATCTAAAACGCTGGCGTATGCTGAACTATTGATGTTTTTTTTCAGTTTTGGGCATATAATAACGTGTTGGACGTATGCATAACGTGTTAGTAACGTACACAGAACGTTTCGATAACTTATAGATAACTTATTCCAATGAATGCTTAGCGTGTAATCGGCGTTCACAACTTATGCCCAACGATAGTCTAACTTATGCATAGCACGCGGCAGCGTATTGCCGACGACCAGATGGCGTAGCCTATTAAAAGGCTGCCGCTCGACGATTCAAATCATAACCGCACTCGACATCGAAGTGTCAACATCACCGTCATGCCGAAGAAAACTTCGAAGAATGCTGCAAAGTCTCCTGGCCGTGGCCGTGGACGCTGACGCAAGGAGGATGCATCATCACCCACACCCTCCCCATCACGCTCATCCTCTGACGGAGAGGATGCTGGTTCCACCAAACCATGAGTTCCACCATGAGCTGGTCATACATGCCAAAATGCCGTCGCCTCCCGATCCATGGTCTCACCCAGTTCCTTCTCCTCCGTTCACCTCTTCTTCTCCTGGCTCTATTGGCACGCAACTGCTACAGTGTCAAATCGATGAGGTCATGTTGATGTTGGAGGACAGCTAGTAGGTATTGTCATCTCAGCCTTGCCGGATCCTCCATCTCTCGGATGACATGGACATCTACTCAAGATGGAGTGTGGAACACTGACGGGTTCCTCCTGTGAACCCCATTTTTATATACCAATTTCCCTAAACGCTGCCAAGACGCCATTATACGGTAGCTGTAAGTTAGAAACACGTTTAGTAAGTTCTGTGGTCGTCCGGAAGACGACAAATACGTCGACATACGTCAATATGCGTTGGAGATACGTTACACATAGGTTCAAAGCACGTAACTCATAGGTTAGAAATAAGTTTCGGGTACACTAGACATTACCTCGACGTATTTCGACTTAGGCCGAAGTCACATTTGCTCTACGGCGAGGATACGGCGGCCGTACACCCACTGAATTGACAGAAACGTGTGGCGGCCGCAGAGTTTCTGCGGTGGCCTCAGGGTGGCCCTTCGCCGTTTGGCTATATTTTACAGGTCGTAAGGTCACTGTGGAATTATAACGCGGGGTTATAACTTTTTTCATTTCTCCGTTCGCCGTAGGAATTCGACAAGCCAAAACAAAAATAAACCAATGTCACCCTCAGGGTGACCCGTATCTTGCCAAAAGGTGACCACGTGTGACTTTTTTAAGGTCACACTGAGGTGAACAGAACTGCTATCCACCAGGAGCGACTCCTTGAGGAATATCTGCCCACGAGAGATTCCGATGAGAATCGTTCTACAGAGTAACCATGAAAAATATGCATTTGCCTCATAACGTCACCAAATGACGTCATAATGTCTCAAGCTTGACATATCTAGAAAGCACTCATCGAGGTGTTCAATTTGAGGTACTACACGATATGGTTCCTAAAACTTGAAAATTTGACCTTGGGGTCAAATATGTTTGACCTAAGGTGCGAACCATGAAGGTCAAGGCCAATCGCCACCAAAAATTAATCAGCTGAGCGCCAGACCATGAACTATATTCCCATGAAGTTTGAAGACGATCTGATCAAAATTACTCAAAAAATAAGGGTTTCGTCGACTCCCCTGATTTGCGACAAAGTGACCTTGACCTTTGACCTTGACTGTCAAAATTTAATGCGCTGAAAGGGACCTCTATAGGCCTCTGATATGTGAAGTTACAAAAATTTACAATGATAACTGTGCTCTGCAGAATTTTTTCTATGTGATAACAGACAAACAAAAAATAAAAATAAAAAAAATAAAAGAAACATACAAGCTGACTAACATATCTTGAAAAAAAAACTTCGTTTTGGCAAGATAAAAACTGGTAAAAAAAAAAAAACCCACTCGTTACCATCCGTCTGGCCCAATGTTCGCCTTAGGGCCCCTCTGCGGTCGCCTTGCGGGCACCTTGCGTCTGCCTTGAAAATTCTATGGCCGCCGCAGGAACGCCCTAAGGTCACCGTGCGACATCAAATCAAAGACCGTACGACACCCCCACTTTTTCGGTCTCCACAATTTATAAATACGCCGTGCAGCTCCCCGAAAAATAAAAACATATGTGACTGCTACATTGTGTGACCGTGGAAATACTGCGGCCACCGTATAATTGCTAGTGGCCGTAGATTTTGGAGACCCCACGCCCGCGTGGCAATGTGATTTAGGCATTATGAGTAACTTACAAGCAACGTGTGTCGACGTGTGTCAACGATCGCATAACGTGCCTACAAATTATGGCCAGCGTATGCGGAACCTGTGAGTCATACGCTGGCATACGTCGACAAATTTTGAGCATGCCCAAAATTTGTCGACGAGCTCGGTGTACTACGACGTATATCAGCGTGCTTCAGCATGCTCTTAACGTATACAAAACTTACACATAACGTATTCGACGTGTGCCAGCGTATTCGCCAAATTTTTCATACGTCAGCATACGCTGGCTAAAACGTCAAGGTGTGACAGCCCGTTTACCTCAAATGGCCGCATTGCTGATACCGCACGTGAAAAAGCTGAATGCCTAAACTCGGTGTTTGCAGCTAAATCTTGTGTCCAAAACCCATCACTTTTTCTACCCACCTTACCCCAGTCGCACCCAACTGTCCCTGGACTCTGTGTCCTTTCCACCTGACAAGGTGGAGAGCTTGCTGCAACCGGTCCAGACGGAATCAGCCTACGTGTCCTCAAAGCCTCCTCTTCTGCTCTTGCTCACCCTCCCTCTGTGTTCTATTCACCCTCTCATTTGCTCAAGGTCATCTGCCATCTACTTGGAAATCAGCAAACATCACTCCCCTGCACAAAAAAGGTGCAAATACATCCCTGCAACTACAGACCAAGCAGCCTTCTCCCAATCATCAGCAAGGTTATGGAATCCATCATCGCTTCAGACATGAAATCCTTCCTCTTCTCCAATGGCTTGATTTCTGATCATCAATTTGGTTTCAGGCCAGATCACTCTACCCTAGATATGCTGCTTCTGCTCTCCCAACAATGGATGGAAGTCCTCAATGCCAGACGGGAAATCTGAACCGTATCCCTGGACATATCACGTGCTTTTGACACAGTCTGGTATTCTGCCCTGCTCACCAAACTCTTCCTATGGTATGCAAGGCCATCTCCACTCATGGCTCGCAGACTTCCTCTCCTGTCGCAGCCACCGTGTGGCCCTAAATGGAGTTCTTTCATCCCCCCTTCCTGTCCAGGCTGGAGTTCCTCAAGGTAGCGTTCTGGGCCCTGTTCTTTTTCTTGTTTTCATCAATGATCTCTCCAACTCTCTGGAAAATCCTCTATATCTCTGCTGATGACTCCACCCTCTGCCGTACCATCGGTGATCCCTCAGACCGGCAAGCAGTAGCTTCTTCGCTCACTGCTGAGCTGGATAAAATCACAAACTGGTCCAACACGTGGAACATGTCTTTCAATCCAGACAAATCTCACACTCTCACTTTGTCTCTTCGAACGGACCGTTGAGAAGCCCCCCCCCCATCCACTTTCTCAACAATCCTCTGGAAGAAGTCCTTTCTTTCAAGCTTCTGGGTCTCACTGTCTGCCGTGATCATTCCTGAGAAAGCCACATTTCCAAGCTGGCCACCAAAGCAAGTCACCGACTGGGCGTGCTCCATTGTGCAAAGTCCTTCCTTGGCACACCTAAGCTCCTGGTCACATGCAAAGCTTTCATACACAACCTGATGGAGTACTGCTCTCCCCTCTGGGCTGGTGCTCCTGCCTCCCACTTTTCTCGGCTTCACGCTGTAGAAACCAAGGCATTTCGGATCATTGGCATCTCCCGCAATGAGGCTGAGTCTTTGGGCCTCTCACTCAATCACCGCAGGTGGGTCGGTGGTCTTTCTGTCTTCTACCATCTCCTCTCCAGCCTCGCCTCTCTCTGCGATTTGTCCCCACCACATTTCCGCAGGGTGCACAAGGTCTGCCAACAACCCCCTTCTGGTAAAAGTACCAAAATCACGAATCACTGCTCACCTTCACTCTTTCATTCCTCTTTTTTCCCGCCTTTGGAATGAACTCCCTCACTCGATTCATTCCCATTCTTCCCTCCAGGCCTTCAAAACAGCTGTTCACCACCACGTCTTATCACCCCCCATCCAAATCCTCGATCTTTTCTACCCCCAATAAGCCACCCAAGCCCACCTCCTTCAAATTCCCTGCTTTCTTTCCTGAAAGTCCCTGTAATGTCCATCTTCTATTCCCCATGTTCCCCATCCCATCCCTCTCCCTTCCACAGATCTCCAAATGTCTCTGTTCCCCACTGTTTTGTCCTTCCCACTCCTGCCCATCTTGTCTCATGCCCCTCTTAATGTGCGTTGTGTGTTAGCTCTCACACGAGCCTTGACAAGGTATACAAAAAAATAATGGGATCATTAAGGCAGATTCATTGCAATGGGATAATCAAGGAAGTCGAGTCATGGCAATGGGGAAATCAAGGAAGAGTCGTGGCAATGGGGAAATCAAGGAAGAGTCGTGGCAATGGGGAAATCAAGGAAGATTCATGGCAATGGAATAATCAAGGAAGAGTCACGGCAATGGGGAAATCAAGGTGGAGTCATGGCAAAGGGGAAATCAAGGAAGAGTCATGGCATTTGGGAAATCAAGGAAGATTCATGGCAATGGGATAATCAAAGAAGACTCATGGCAATGGGATCATCAAGGAAGAGTCATAGCAATGGGATCATCAAGGAGGTCGAGTCATGGCAATGGGGAAATCAAGGAAGAGTCGTGGCAATGGGGAAATCAAGGAAGATTCATGGCAATGGGATAATCAAGGAAGAGTCACGGCAATTGGATCACAAGGAAGAGTAATAGCAATGGGATAATCAAGGAAGAGTCATGGCAATGGGGAAATCAAGGAAGAGTCACGGCAAAGGGATAATCAAGGAAAAGTCATGACAATGGGATTATAATCAAGGAAGTCGAGTCATGGCAATGGGGAAATCAAGGAAGAGTCGGGGAAATCAAGGAAGAGTCATGGAAATGGGATAATCAAGGAAAAGTCATGGCTACGGGATAATCCAGGAAGATTCATTGGAATGGGATAATCAAGGAAGATTCATTGCAATGGGATAATCAAGGAAGAATCATGGCAATGGGGAAATCAAGGAAGATTCATGGCAATGGGGACATCAAGGAAGAGTCGTGGCAATGGGGAAATCAAGGAAGATTCATGGCAATGGGATAATCAAGGAAGAGTCACGGCAATGGGATCATCAATGAAGAGTAATAGCAATGGGATAATCAAGGAAGATTCATTGCAATGGGATTATAATCAAGGAAGTCGAGTCATGGCAATGGGGAAATCAAGGAAGAGTTCGTGGCAATGGGAAAATCAAGGAAGAGTCATGGCAATGGGATAATCATGGAAGAGTCATGGCAATGGGATAATCAAGGAAGATTCATTGGAATAGGATAATCAAGGAAGATTCATTGCAATGGGAAAATCAAGGAAGAATCATGGCAATGGGGAAATCAAGGAATATTCATGGCAATGGGGAAATCAAGGAAGAGTCTTGGCAATGGGGACATCAAGGAATATTCATGGCAATGGGGAAATCAAGGAAGAGTCTTGGCAATGGGGACATCAAGGAAGAGTCACGCAATGGGATCATCAATGAAGAGTAATAGCAATGGGATAATCAAGGAAGTCGAGTCATGACAATGGCGAAATCAAGGAAGAGTCATGGCAATGGGGAAATCAAGGAAGAGTCATGGCAATGGGGAAATCAAGGAAGAGTCATGGCAATGGGATAATCAAGGAAGATTCATTGCAATGGGATAATCAAGGAAGAGTCATGGCAACGGGATAATCAAGGAAGAGTCATGGCAATGGGGAAATCAAGGAAGAGTCGTGGCAATGGGGAAATCAAGGAAGAGTCGTGACAATGGGGAAATCAAGGAAGATTCGTGGCAATGGGATAATCAAGGAATAGTCATGGCAATGGGATCATCAAGGAAGAGTAATAGCAATGGGGAAATCAAGGAAGAGTTCGTGGCAATGGGAAAATCAAGGAAGAGTCATGGCAATGGGATAATCATGGAAGAGTAATAGCAATGGGATAATCAAGGCAGTCGAGTCATGGCAATGGGTAAATCAAGGTGGAGTTATGGCAAAGGGGAAATCAAGGAAGAGTCATGGCATTCGGGAAATCAAGGAAGATTCATGGCAATGGGATAATCAAAGAAGACTCATGGCAATGGGATCATCAAGGAAGAGTCATAGCAATGGGATCATCAAGGAGGTCGAGTCATAGCAATGGGGAAATCAAGGAAGAGTCACGGCAATGGTATCATCAAGGAAGAGTAATACCAATGGGATAATCAAGGAAGTCAAGTCATGGCAATGTGGAAATCAAGGAAGAGTCGTGGCAATGGGATAATCAAGGAAGAGTCATGGCAATGGGATAATCAAGGAAAAGTCATGGCAATGGGATATTCAAGGAAAAGTCATGGCTATGGGATAATCCAGGAAGATTCATTGCAATGCGATAATCAAGGAAGATTCATTGCAATGGGATAATCAAGGAAGAGTCATGGCAATGGGGAAATCAAGGAAGAGTCACGGCAAAGGGATAATCAAGGAAAAGTCATGGCAATGGGGAAATCAAGGAAGATTCATGGCAATGGGATAATCAAGGAAGAGTCACGGCAATGGGATCATGAAGGAAGAGTAATAGCAATGGGATAATCAAGGAAGTAGAGTCATGACAATGGGGAAATCAAGGAAGAGTCATGGCAATGGGGAAATCAAGGAAGAGTCATGGCAATGGGGAAATCAAGGAAGAGTCATGGCAATGGGGAGATCAAGGAAGAGTCAAGGCAATGGGGAAATCAAGGAAGAGTCATGACAATGATAGTTATATTTTAAGTTTCTAAGCAAACAGCCCAAACTCCACAGTATGCACACAATTGCAATTGAAGGTATGCCAATTACACTGCTTGCCACAAATGGATGTAAATGGTGGCAAAATACACAGTACAAGAATAACGTGGGTACAAGCGTTTTGTTATGAGAGATGCTGAACCCGCCTTTTATCGGTCGTTTGATAGACATGAGAACTTCGTCAAGCTTAAAAACCACACTTTTTCTCTATATTAAGGGATGCTGGGTACAATGAGGCCAAATCCATCTATGCCTTGCTGAACCACCAAGATACACATCCTCAACATGAATTCACGTCACGTAAACAACCATCAGCACCATTGTCATCGTGATCCAGATGATTCATCCACATCACCGTGGTGACTACCATAATGCCATAATCATCCAGTGCAGCTAAAGTAGAGATGTGATGATGAATGATGTGGATATGTGGAATTCATGGGTTCAACCAGGGCACCGGCACACAACCAAAATAGGAGAACTCCACCCGACATCGAACCTGCTCCTCAAGTTGTGCCAGCACTACAGACCCAAAGCCAAAAGAGTGTTAGGACATTCATTCAAGTCCTAACATGGCAAAGACATGCAGGACGTCATCAAATTAAAAAGGTTTTTGATTTCCTCCCTTTCCCAGTCTTCTGGAAAAAGAGTTTCGCAATTGTATGTGCCCATCATTCATGTTAAAGGGTTGACGGGTGACAAAACAATGGCATTGTACAAACGGGGGTTTCACAGTGCTTGTGTTCATGAACAGGAACCAAATGCTGTATGTGGATCACAAACGCAGCTAAACTGTAACAAAACCATTCAAGATGTCCAAATAAAGGTGTTCACAGGTCTTTCCAGGACCATTGCTCAAAAGGTGTTTCTCCCATTAAAAAAAATAATATCACTCAAGTGCAACAAAGCTTCACGGTTGCCTCCCCTTCATAGCTTCATAACTGGTGAACTGCCAAAGCAGGACAAATGGACATTGTATACTAATGAAAGAGCAAAATGACAGGAAAAAGGAACATATACCACACACGCGCGCGCGCACACGCGCGCACGCACGCACACACACACACACACATACACACACACACACACACACACACACACACACACACACACACACAAACACACACACACACACACACACACACACACACACACACACACACACAAACACACACTTTGAGACTTCAGAGAGCTCCTTCCATCTTCTGAAACCCGCATATGGGGATAACATCCGACGACAGAGACACACACACACACACACACACACACACACACACACACACACACACACACACACACACACACACACACACACACACACACACACACACACACACACACACATTGAGACTTCAGAGAGCACCTTCCATCTTCTGAAACCCGCATATGGGGATAACATCCGACGACAGACACACACACACACACACACACACACACACACACACACACACACACACACACACACACACACACACACACACACACACTTTGAGACTTCAGAGAGCACCTTCCATCTTCTGAAACCCGCATATGGGGATAACATCCGACGACAGAGACACACACACACACACACACACACACACACACACACACACACACACACACACACACACACACACACACACACACACACACACACACACACACACATACACACACACCGACTTTGAGACCTGGTAGGTCTCCATTCCATCTCATGAAACACATGTAGGGATAGCAGTCAACAACAGCAACTTTCATGTGCACACACATTTACACACATACATGTGCACACATGCACATGTATACAGGTAGTTGACAAAAAAAATGCAAGCACCTGGGTAAATGAGGGACACAAAGTACATGGAAAGCATTGACGTCCACACAGGTGTGGCCCATGTGTTAATTAAGCAAATAACATGCCAGCATGCTTAGGGTCATGTATAAAAATGCCGCACAGGCCTTGTGGCCTATAATTATGACGAGCATGGCTGCAAGAGGAGACGTTGATGACTTTGAAAGAGGGGTGATTGTTGGGGCGTGTTTGGCAGAGCTTCAGTGACAAAGACAGTTCAACTTGCTGATGTTTCACAAGCAATGGTGTCGAAGGTGATGGCAGTATAGAACTCCGAGGGAAGGACATCATCAGCAAAGGGCAACAGTGTGCAGAACTGCATACTCCAGGATCGTGATATCTGTGCATTAATTTGAAGTGCAAGGCAAAGCAAGTGAGCAACTACATATCAATTGACTGTAATTTTCAACCTGGGGCACAAGCATCCAGTTTCATCAAAAACAGACCACTGAGAACTCCACGGAGAGGGATACCAAAGTTGTGTGGCAGTACACAAACCACTCATCACACCTGGTAATGCACGTTTGTGAGTCCAGTGGGGCAAAGAGTACAAGGAGTGGACTACCGAACAGTGGAGAACAGTGGAGAAATACCACTGAAGTTGTTTCCTTTTCACCTATGTTAACCTGAAAAACAATTGGCTGGTTGAATTCAATGACCTGAAAAAGAAATGCTCTTCAAATTTCAAGTCAATCGGATGAAAATTGAGGATTTCAGAAATTCGACACATTTGTTGACCTTTGGCCTATGTTGACCTTTTTACCTTTTCCCTTCAAAAACAATAGGCCTGTTGCTCAGGTCAAACTCTACCATGTGGTGAAGTTTCGTAATGATCGGTTTAAAATTGTGACCTGGAGGCGATTGACAGACAAACATACAAACAAACAGAATAACAAAATCGACTGACCAATATACTTCAAAAATCTTTGATTTTCGCAAATAAAAGGTGGTCTTTGTGGAACAGTCCAAAAATAAAAACAACTTCAGGAGATAAAAGAAATTTCTACATCTCACCTTGTATGGTTATGCTTAGTGTTGGCTTAATGGTTCCGGTGGTGGCCTTTGGATCCTAAGGTGCTGAGTTCAAGTCCTCCTTGACTGTTGAATTAATACCAGGTGGGGTTGATTCAGCCTGTTATCTTTGTGAGGTTGGTGAAATGACTACCAGCTTGCTGAGATGAGTATCCTGTGTTAGAGTGGTGACCTATCCAGGATTGTACCCAATAGCCCAGGAGACTGCTTCGGCAGCACTGATGCTCTGTGCAGAGGATGGATGGATGGATGGATGGATGGACCTTGTATGGTTGGTTCTACCTGGAGTTACCTTTTCACCATGGAAGTGCTTAACAAACTGCCGAAAATGGTGTTTGGCTTCAAGGGGTCTTAAGAATTTTAAAAATTCGACATATTTTAACTTTCACTGTTCCTTGTATGAAGCTGAAGTTCATTGCTTATAAATGGGATGTTCCATTGTTCAAACGAAATTATTTATAATGAATGTTCCTTATTATGGGACTGTATTGTCGGCTACTATGCAAGTTTTTGCTGATCACTAGGTTATAACAGCTCGGTACCATAATAAATAAGAGATGTGAAAGAAAAGACAGCAAGGTTGGGACGGTGGCGGTGTTCAATACCTACTTAAGTTTCCACGCCAAAATCTGTCATCCCGCATCATAAAAGGTCCAACGGTACCCTGTTATTACCAAAAATCAAACTACCGGAGGACGAAATTGATGTGGGCGTCAATACGCTTAACTCCATCGAGGTCACTTTTTCTTAATCTTCAGACAAGTCTTGCGCCAAACACAATGCCAAAAGCAACAGGAGAGAGATGAAGAGCCAGACAGAAAAACAGGAGCTTCTGATTGGCCACGTGAGCCCATACGCTCAACCTCAAAAACCCAAAAGAGGACATAGGGTTTTTCCACCTCTGCGTCCCCTCAAACGCTGACTGTTTGACATCGAGCAGAAGCAGGGCAATAGACCGGTTCCGCATCAGAAGCCGTCGTTTGCTTACCATCTGGTCTGCTGTTGATGGCACCGAACAGCTGACAACATTTTGGTGGAGGAGGAACTGCAGGAAGATTAAGAGAAAACTCTTAAAAGGAAAGCCAGGCAGGGAAAGCAGAGCAGAAGAAAAAAAAAAGAAGGAAAAGAAGATGAGGATTTCCATAAAATAATTTCCTACTCATGGAACTCTTTCGGACTGACATTCTCAACATCTCCAGGAAATGTTAGATCCTTTTTTAAAAAAAAAAGCCCCAGACAAGGTTACAGAAACCTTTATATCATAATTAAAGTCTCCAAAGATGCATTTCGTGGATTTTAATGTCAGTCCAACCACTTATGTGTTCGGAGCTTGAATTCTGCTCTCTAAACTGGATCCTCCAAGTACTTCACATCAGTGGTGTTTTTGATGTGACAACTTAACACCACGATATCCTTAATAAAGTCCCGCAATGATGTCAGAACCAACCACGCTTTGTCAAATACCAAATGTTCACCGAACGGTGTTAGGTGTGGATTGAGATATAGTTTTGTTTGTTGCAAATAAGGAGAGCGAAAATAGCCAACTACTTTAAGCAGAGGTGGAAAACCAGAAGGTAATCAATGATGAACAATGTTACTGCCTCATGCATTGGGAAGAGTGGGGAGAAATTGGACATTACCTGTGATGTCATCGTCTTTGGACCCATGAGGAGCTGGCTTTCTTCGAAACGGATCTCAAATATGTCCTTACATAGACATCAGGATTAGGCCACAGCTCCAACCATGATTCTGACCAAGTGGCCCACTTCTCCACAACATAAAACCAATATCAAACGGTCAAATTCAATCGACAAATACCCTTGGGCCCCGTTCGAATCGAACCAGCTTCCAGCAAAATTCCAGCATTTCCCCACCAATTTCCTGGCATCGCTTTGATGTGAATGGTAGCTAAAACCAATACCGGCAATGCATGCAAATGCAATGCATGGAGCAATGCCGGGATTTCAATGCTGGTATTTTTGGTGTGAAAATCTTTAAATATTGTAAAAAAAAATCTTTCCATTTTCGATGTACTCATCCAAACAGTCTGAAAATAAAACTGTTTGAATTTAGAAGTGTAGATTGTAAAATGCTGTGTAATAAGATTTTTTTATTCTATCTAGTGTGTGTGTGTGTGTGTGTGTGTGTGTGTGTGTGTGTGTGTGTGTGTGTGTGTGTGTGTGTGTGTGTGTGTGTGTGTGTGTGTGTGTGTGTGTGTGTGTGTGTGTGTGTGCGTGTGTTGTTATGTCTGACTTTTTTCTTGGGACTACGGTACAGTCATTGGTCTATATTTTGAGATACAATATCAAGGCTCATGGAAGAGCAAGGTGTTGGATGGTAAAAGGAAATGAGCTGACATGGTGATAGTGGGGCAACAGTTTGACTGAACGAACAGAAAGGGAATTGAACAAGAAAAGAGGACAGAGAGCAGAGAGGTGGAAACTCAGTGTTCCGGTTCCTTCTAGATTACCCTGACATTAAGTAACTTGCAAGTAAGGGGGTTGGTTGGGTTAGGTATGGTGTAGACCAGAGAGGAGTAGATCGTGGGTAGGGATGGGGGATAGTCAGAGGTTTATGTTACGTAGGAGTTACATAGTGAATAGGGATGTGGGATTAAATGAGATGGTGCACTGAAGCCCTGGAGAGAAGAGTGGGATTGAAATGCTTCAGGAAGGCAGTTCCAAAAACAGAGAAAAGAAGAACAAAGGAGTGTGGCTGTGCATTGAGGCATGATTTTAGGAGTTGAATCCAACATTAATTGAAAGAATACAATTGTGAAACAATCACTAAACAAGACCATGAATAAAGAGATGAACCGATAATAAGGTTGTCTTTTTGCTATTCCAAAACCTTCATTCGTTTCAAGTGTGCACTTCAAGGACAAACACCACCACCTTCACCCTCCCACACCTCCCACACCTCCCCCACCCAGTAACAACCTTTGTTGTGATCAATCAATGGCACATTCAGCTGCAAAGCAAGTTTGATGTCTTCCACGAATTAACAATCCCAATTAAGCAATCCAGCTCCGAGAAACCTTGGGAATTTCGTTTGCTTAATCAGATATTTTACTTCCTCGCAGAACTTGGAGGAACCACAAGGAGGTGGTGATCACAGATGGGTCGTTGGTCAGACAATAAATGGTGAATGAACAGATGAAAAGCTTCCACGAGCTTTTCTATCTGCAGAGGCAGGGTCACGGAGAGGAACACAGATCTATAGCCATACAAGATACATTTTTTTCTGTATGACGTCAAATCAATGGCTTCCACCTTGTTAGCTACATGTTCTATCAAGCGGTCATTACTCACGTCAGTCCCACGAGCGAGCTCACACAAGACTTTTGACACCCTGGTTCCAATATTGAAATGGTGTGCAGGAAAGAGTGTGACCTTGTTTGTGTTTGCAATGGAAGAGGTGATCAATGAAAAAACAAAGAAATGGAGGGAGATCTCCAACGGCCGTGTGAGTGAGCGTGAGCGTGAGCACATGACGAAGTGAGTGAGTTGGTGACCACCGTGGACCACCAGGCAAAAGGGGCAGTGTGCAATCGTTACAACGAATTGTATAGATGCATACGAACACCAAACTTACATCATGACCATTTCAGGTTACATGTGGACTCGCACAAAGATGGCAGAGTTCAACTTGGCACAAAGGTCTTCCCGAACATGTGTACTGCATCTCATTGTCACGTCACCCCACCCCCCTCATGCCAACTTGATGGAGTGATAACAGTCTCGTTTCAGAAAAG
This sequence comes from Eptatretus burgeri, assembly GCF_056783735.1. NCBI lineage: Eukaryota > Metazoa > Chordata > Myxini > Myxiniformes > Myxinidae > Eptatretus > Eptatretus burgeri. The sequence continues at coordinate 58,632,785 of NC_140973.1, read as the reverse complement.
GGTGGAAATTACTGTAGTTACGGATGTAGATAAATAGATTAAGAAATACGTTCCTTGCAGTGGTGATGCCAATTAACCTCAAAAGCCGTTAGAATAATTACCTCTGCCACCGAAGGTGAAGGAGGTTATGTTTTCACCCCTTTCCGTCTGTTTGCATGTCTGTTTGTCTGTTTGGCTGTGTACAGGATATTTCAAAAAATGTTGTGGACGGATCGGACGAAGTTTGGTGGACATGTTGGGTGTGTGGCAAGGACGAATTGATTCGATTTTGGTGAAGATCCAAATCCGGATGTGGATACGAGAATTATTTATTTTTTTTAAGAGCTTCTTCCCCATTGAGAGATGGGGCAAAAACCGATATCGTCCTGTATAGCATGATGTTTAAAAACTGTATTGGACCCGATATGTTCTCGTGGATCAGGCATTACGTGGTGGAGGTATGCGCTCTACCGAGCACCCTTCTAGTTCAATATTGTCATGCATCATCTTGCCTTTCTTACCTTTATCTCCTCCCTCCACCAGGTGACCAACATATCAAATGTGCACACTCTCCTTTCTGCCAAAACCTTCAAAAATGCTTGAGAAGAACTTTAGTAATAAGGAAGTAGAATTGTTATGGAATAACACTTTTCATACGAGGCAGAGGGAGAGCGAGAGTTATTGTTTTGTTGTTAAATATCGCTGCAGAATCCCTTCAAATAAAGTGAAGACCGGTAAGGATGGAATGTTGTGGGCTGGGGGTCGGTGGCGATAAACGACCACTAGATGGCGCAGTAGAGTCGTTTCCACCGAACACCCCGGAATTTAGGTCGTGACTCTCGGACAAAGTCCGAAAGGTCAGGGGTCACTGAGAGGACCGTGGTCGCCAATATTTTGACGGCGTGAGGTAGGGTCCACTTGTCCAATTCCAATTTACCTAAGTACTTACGCCGTCCAACTACTGGGGAAACCACACCCTCGGCGGACTTTGTCCGAATCGAGTCGCTATCACCGACTCGGATCCGGCGTAACCGAGCGGAAGTTACCAAAGCCACGCAGGACCAAATGAACAATTTAGGGCACGAACGGCCTAACTAATTCGCAATACGCACCATGCTTGGCCAATGGAGGAAAGCACAGAAAACGAGCTGGTACATTTAACAGGGGTTTATTTATAAGGGAGGGGGGGGGGGACACAGAGAGCAGAGTTAAACTGACTAAAAGCAATGCAGGTATGTACAAGGCACTTAAACAATTCTACTTAACGGACTGGCACCACACACACGCACACATGCACGCACGCACAGTCGGAGCTGAGGCGATGAAAATCTCCGCCCACGTTTGTGGTTGAACGCACGTGGGCAATGGCGTCAGTGTGCGAAGTGAAGTGGAGATTTGTTGTAAAAAAACTGACTTTAAAGAAACTCCGCAGCGCACACATGTAATTCACGTTAGACACAGGTAGGGGACCCTAACTATAAACACATACTTATCGAGATAACTAAACTTGGGGACTGCTGTCTGTCTGTGTGCACAAGGCTTCCAAATTCGTAACAGGAACACTGCAGGAGGTAAGGGCCGATGTCGCTCCGCAATGGAAAGGACATGATTACCTGTGTGCAGGTTAGTGTGCATGAGTGTGTTTGTGTAAGTATATGTAAAGTATATGTATGTGTAAGTGTGTGTAAATACTGTATGTGTATGTGAAAGTGTGTGTATGTGAAAGTGTATGTGTGTGTGTGTGTGTGTGTGTGTGTGTATGTATGTTTATATGTGTATGTGTGTGTATGTGTATGTGTGTGTATGTGAATATATATGTATGTGTATGTGTATGTGTATGTGTGCATGTGCGTGTGCGTATGTGTGCGTATGTGTGCGTATGTGTAAGTTTATGTATATGTATGTATGTATGTGTTTGGGTGTGTAAGTACATGTATGTGTGTGTGCGCGTGTGAGTGGGCATATGTGAGTGGGTATATGTGAGTGGGGATGTATGAGTGGGGGTGTGTGACTGGGGGTGGGGGAGAGGGGTGAGTGGGGGTGTGTGAGTGGGTGTGTGCGTGTATGAGTATGTGAGTGAGCCCGCGTATGTGAGTGGGCGTGAGCATGCGAGTGAACGTGAGCATGTGAGTGGGCATATGTGAGTAGGGGTGTGTGAGTGTCTGTGTATGTGAGTGGACATGAGCATGCGAGTGGGCATATGTGAGTAGGAGTGTCTGTGTGAGTATGTGAGTATGTGAGTGGGCATGAGTATGTGAGTGGGCATGAGTATGTGAGTGAGCCCACGTATGTGAGTGGGCCAGAGTATGTGAGTGGACATGAGCATACGAGTGGGCATATGTGAGTAGGGATGTGTGAGTGTCTGTGTGAGTATGTGAGTGGGCATAAGTATCTGAGCATGTGAGTGAGTGTTAGTGTGTGATTGAATGGGTGAGTGGACATGAGTGTGTGTGAGTGGGCGTGACTCTGTGTGAGTGTGTGTGTGCGTGTGAGTGTGTGTGCGTGTGAGTGTGTGCGTGTGAGTGTGTGTATGAGTGAGTGTGTATAAGTAAGTGCGTATGTGTGTGCCTTTGTGCATGCTGCACTTTTTGGTCCCGAAACTATTAAGCAAAAGGTGCACGACTTGCCCCGCTTGTCGTGCCCCTCCTCTCCCCCCCACCTTCCCCTCCCACTCGGCGCCACTGGATGCACAACGTTATTATAGAAAAGACTCAACCCTCTGCCATGTTACTTGAGTTTGCCAGAAAGCTTACACAAAGACGACAAGCACAGAGGTCTCATCAAAAGGTGAACAATTGGGTAAGCGGCCATCTGAGAATTGCCCCATTCTGCCCAACACCATGAACCGAGCTATTATTTCCCCACCTACCATGGGCACAATGGGAAGAGCTTGGGGTTCGATCACCATGTCTTTGCCCATTTTGTAATAATTTTGTAAAACTAGCACAGCTCTCTGATGTAACATTTTCTATTATCCTACACAAACCGCAGTCATTATAAAAATAATGAGCAATAACTCGGGCATGCAACACGTACAATGAAATGATACAAACTGTTTGCGCTTTTAGCTGGGGGGCACAGGTTCACAATCAGCCCTTGTCAACATCTAAACATGGCGTCAACACAAAAAAAGTCTTGAACAATAGCTTTGATATTACTATCGTTTCAATCAGCAAGTCTCCAGAATAAAGAAAAATCTTTTTTATTTTATTATAGTAACAAAATTATTTCTAAATATTCAAACTTTTTAACAAAATTATTAAGAAATAGTCAAACTTATTAACAAAATTATTCAGAAATAAAATTTTTATTTTATTATATTTTCAAAATTATTAAGAAACAGTCAAACTTATTTACAAAATTATTAATAAATAAATATTTTAATTTTATTATATTTTCAAAATGATTAAGAAATAGTCAAACTTATTTATAAAATTATTAAGAAATAAAGATTTTTTTTCCCCCCATTATCTCCTTTATGGAATATTTAGATATTGCCTGGATCCAAAATGAAATGTTTTCATTCGGGGTGGAATGATAGATAGATCAATTGGTAGTGGGCTCACCATTAAGCTGTAACATCTGGGTTGAACCCCTAAATGGGTTAAAAGATAACGAAATAAAAACTGCATTGTAGTTCAGCTCCAGTGGGAGTGTTCAGCATCATTTAGCTCTGAATCATCCTGTACATCAAGTCCATTTAACCCAAGGTCTCCTTTTTCTCCGAGTGCTTGTTCATTGTACATGTGTTGTCCCCACTTGCCTGTATGTATACATACATGTATACATACATTACAAACAAATGGCAGATTGGAATTTGAAAGTCCTTAAGGGGTCCACACTGCCTATTTCAACTGGAAAGTGCATCGCAACCCCACAATATTCTTGTTAAAATGGCTGCGCCATAAGAAGTATCACAACATACATTGTCTCGTTATGGTTTTGGTTCCGCATGTCCCGTGTTGCGGAACTTTCTTTTATGTGCAAATTAACAGACTGTTTTTGATGTGCACAAGCAACTGATCATTTTGATGGCAGATTCCCTGACAGGGTCAAACATGCAGCGTTTGACAGCTTTGTCACATGAGGCGCGTCAACTTCTCTGCCCAGACAGTTCATAATTGGCTAAATGCTTCCAATCTGGATGGTCGAGCTGACAGGTTGTTGCCCGTACCAATGAGGCCCAGGTTGGCAAAACTGACACATTTTGCGGACATTTTGTGCCAATTGTCTGCTTGTGTTTTTTCACCGATCCCATTTTATATCCTGGACGTCCTTGAATTCAGAGGTAGCAGAATGGGAGTCTGGAGATTTCCTGTAGAATTTACATCATTGCAACACAAAGACAATGCCGTAACAGCATTATACCATTGCTCTTAGTTCCAAACATAGCTCAGCCAAGGCTGACCATTGCTTAGACATATTTTGACTGCCATGGGAAGCAAGGAGAAGCTGACTTTTTGTGCATTAACCCTACGTCCCTCTCTTTTGCTTCAACGAAGAGTTAACGCCCGAAATGTCAGCATTTCCTTGCTTCCCACGGTGTTCAGCGTACTCCAAACAATGTCTTATTGATTCCATCCATTGTTGCACCTGTCTGCTGATGCAGATCAACACGAGCCTTTACCTGCAACACTAGTTCTTCATTATACAGTAGTTGGACAATGACCTCCAGGCACATGTGAGTGCTCTTTCTGGTTCTGCATTCTGAGATCCCATTGTTACACTCGAGCTCACACGGCAAGGTACAGAGTCAAGCAGCTAGGATGCCCAACAAGTCTTCGATTATGGATGTGGAAGAAGATTCAAGTTCCATATGTGACCAACAACGACCCTAACCCATGATAATCTTGAATGTGGCAAGCCTGGTGTTGGCTTAGAGGTTAGGGTAGCTGGCTTCAGACCTTAGGGTCATGAGTTGAGCCCAAATAACCGTTTAATTAACACCAGGTGGGGTTGACTCAGCCTGCCATCCTTCTGAGTTTGACAAATTGAGTACCAGTGTGCTGGTAATAGGGACATTGCATCAGCAGCACAGCCGCACCCTCAGTCAATGATGCTGCATGCAGCCTTGTGCTGCATACGAAGGAGGAGGAAGAACTTGAATGTTTGGGAGTCAATCCATCACTGACCCAGATTCAAGAACCGATTGAGAGTGAGGAGGGCATTTTGCCGAGACTGGGGTCACTTGCGGCGATGGAGGAAGCCTCGGTCGAGCATGATGCCTTTACAGAACGTGCCGATGAAGTTTCAGAATTTGTGCTAAAAAGAAAGTCGTGCAAGAACAGGTTGAAATGCTTGTTGCTCCCATCTGAGCACTATTCTCTCATGATGCTGTGATCCGATGTTCATATCCCATCGACTATATTGATGTGTCTATTCTCTTCTGATGTAATGCATGTACAACCTGCTTATTAGGGTTTCAGACATCTCCGTTACACTTAGATATCCAAATAGAAAGAAGTGCTTTGTCCTAAAATTGATAAATTCATAAAACAATATATTCATATTATATGGGAGTCTAGTTAAATAATTTTCAAAAATGCTGCTGCAAATACCGAAACTTTCCAGAGCTGTAAGAAAAATCAATGTACAAAACAAGTTATAAATTATTTTTTGAAAGGTCTTGCAACGAAAAAGACAAACTAACAATTTAGAGCCTGTCCATTCAAAAGCCCCCTTGTGGCTTTGGAACCACAAATCGTTTTGAGAGAAACTCTTACAGTTTCAGTGCCAGGTACAATCATGTGATCGCATTAGCAGCCCAAAAGGAAACACTTTGACAAAACTGGCCAAGAACGAAATGCTTTACCGAACTGCCTGCACCACAGCAACAAAAAGGGAGATTCAGCCTTGAAACTACAATCTACTGACCGTTGGTCAGGCTAACAGGACTTTGAGGGAAGATGTCTGAAGGAGTCACCCGATGTTTCTATTTAAGGCCGTACGACTAGAATGATGAAACTAGGTTATACTAGTAATGTAATGGAAAACTCGTCTTCATAAGGACTAGGGTCGATCTGCATCAGCGAACAAATACGGACAATTAATGATCTCAAAAGGACGTTGAGAGAAGGATGTCAACTGCCGTGGGAATGGAGGTGAAGCGACCGTGTTTGGCATGAGGCCTTCTTCAAAGCAAGAGAGAGATTATTTTATTTGTAATGGTAAGGTTGTCAATTGGTTGAGCATTTAATAAACTTTCCATCAGAAAAGATAACATTGGATGAATGCGTTCTCTTAAAAGAAAATAATTCTGTATGCTGGGAGAGACAGGGCTGGCGTCTCGTGTTAGGGCCTTTGGAATAATAAACAGAGCTATAAGTGGAGACAACGATGTTGGGGTTAGATGGGAGGGGAAGGTTGGGGAGAGAGGGTTGGTCAACCATTTCCTTGACTCCAACGACTTTCTTTAAACTCAAAACTAGCACAGATTGCACTGTACGAAGTTGCGTGTATCAGATGCAGTAACACGTTGTAGAATTGTCATTTCCGATCTATGTGTTCTTCATCAAGCAAAACCGAGGTGTTATACAATCTATGTTTCTCATCCACGACCATTCTTTATTTCCAGACTATCGGTTCACTAGTGAGTTGTGGAGGTTTCCGTAGAACTGAAAACTCCCAGACAGGTCGTAGCTTCCTCTCAGGGTGCTACAGGTTAGAGCGTGAATTTGCAGTTTGTCCAGGGTACCGGAACACAATGACTCGACACCACTTTCAGAGACAGTGTAGGATACTTAAGGTCCAATAGTCAATGCCCAGATGAGACATCTGGGGTGAAGGATCGCCAATCAGAAGAGACATGAAGGATGGCGTACTCATTGATGCGACAGCAAATCACAAGGGTGACGGCTTATACTCAAGTCGGGAATCAAACCGAGATGAGACAGCTCAAAGGTGAGTACGTGACCTTTGAGCTTTCATATCTGGCCAGAAAACTATCCATCATACCAAATAACACTCTCACAATATAATTCAATTCTCTCTCTTCTCCTACACCTTAAATTCTGGATCTGGGATCTGGTCACTCCGATTTGTCACGTTGGAAAATATAAAGAAGCTGTCAACTGCAAACCGACTCACCAATTCCATCAAATTGTGAACAGTCTGTTTAAGATGTTCCTGACATCATGGATCAAGCCTGACAATGACGATGCACCAACCCCGATCATTCAAGTACTCCTCACCACCTTTTAACAACCATGAAATGGTGTTTTTGAAATAAAACCAAAAAACTCTTCCCAAGGCCAAAGTTACTAAACAAATGGACACTAGTGGTAAACATCAATCCCAAGTGCAGTCTATGTTATTTATATTATCAGATATGTACAATGTTATTTATATTATCCCCAAGAAGCTTATATGTTTTGTATCATCAAATAGAGAATAACAGATTGCAATCAATTACAAAAGACAGACTGGAAATGTCTCCGCTGGATTCAGTTTTCCCCTTGTGCACTTCACGAGGAATGGAGAAAACCTGAGAAAATTAACAGCATTTGTTTCTTGTATACGTTTCCACATTAAACAAATCAATATAAACGATGACCCTGATCACAAAACATGCCAATAGCACATGGCAGCACTCAGCAAGCATTACACAGCACTCAGCCGGCGTTACACACCACTCAGCCGGTGTTACACACCACTCAGCCAGATATGTTGTCAATCAAAACTATGGAAACGTCGCATGAACATGGATCTCCATTTTGTTCCAGATTCCGTAATGAATTTCCTGCTTCGAGGTGTCGTTTAGCTTTGTAATCGCACATGAGCATTGAACTCCTTTCTGGGTGGTGTGTTGCTGTTCAGGCTTAAAGAACATCCACCCCACGATTCCTATGCCATTCCTTACTGCATCCCTATTTCCTCCCTCTCCAAAACTACCTCCTTTATTTTTTTATTCTTTATATATTTTTTTGTATACCTTGTCGAGGCTCGTATGAGAGCTAACACACAATGCACAGCAAGGGGGGCATGAGACAAGAGGGGCGGGAGTGGGAAGGACAAAACAGTAGGGAACAGAGACATTCGGAGATCTGTGGAAGGGAGAGGGATGGGACGGGGAACATGGGGAATACAAGATGGACATTACAGGGTCTTTCAGGAAGAAAATCAGGGAATTTGAAGGAGGTGGGTTTTGGGTGGATTAATGGGGGTAGAAAAGATCGAGGATTTGGATGGGGGACGATAAGAGGTGGTGGTGAACAAATGTTTTGAAGGCCTGGAGGGAAGAGTGGGATTGAAGAGTGCGTGGGAGTTTGTTACAAAGGTGGGATAAAATGAGGAATGAAAGAATGAAGGTTAGCAATGATTCATGATTTTGGCAGTTTCACCAGAAGGGGGTTGCTCGCGGACCTTAAGCACCCTGCAGAAATATATCGCAGATGGGGTTGACGGGGGGGGGGGGGGTGGTGAGGCTGCAGAGGAGACAGCAGAAGACACAAAGACCATTGACCTGCCTGCAGTGAGAGTGAGAGACCCAAAGACTCAACCTCATTGCAGGAGGTACCAATTGTCCTAAATGCCTTGGTTTCCACAGCGTGAAGCCGAGAAAGGTGAGAAGCAGGAGCACCAGCCCAGAGGGAAGAGCAGTACTCCATCAGGCTGTGGACAAAAGCTTTGTATTTTGTCAGGAACTCAGGTGGACCAAGGAAGGACTTTGCACAACGGAAGATGCCCAGTCGGCGACTAGCTTTGGAGGCCAGCTTGGAAATGTGACTTTCTCAGGAAAGATCATGGCAGATAGTGAGGCCCAAAAGTTTGAACGAAAGGACTTCAAGAGGATTGTTGAGAAAGTAGATGGGGGGTGTGGGGGGTGCAGATGGTTTCAGAGAGACAAAATGAGAGTGTGAGATTTGTCAGGGTTGAAAGATAAGTTCCACGTGTTGGACCAGCTTGTGATTTTATCCAGATCTGCAGAGAGTGAAGAGGCTGCTGCTTGCCGATCTGAAGGATGACAGATGGTACGGCAGAGGGTGGAGTCACCAGCAAAGAGATAAAGAGGATTTTCCACATAGTCGGAGAGATCATTGATGAAAACGATCCTTCTGTACAAAACTGTTCAAGCTCAGTCAAGTTGCAATAGAAGCGTTGATGGAAAGCAATCTTCAAGTCATGCCACAGATTTTAGATTGGATTTAGGAAGGGGTTCTGACTGGGCCACTAAAGGATATTTATCTTTTTGTTCCTTTGCCACAAGAGTGTAGCTTTTGGTCATCGTCATGGTGAAAGGTGAACTTCTGTCCCAATTTCAGCTTTCTTGCAGAGGGAAGCAGGTTTTCCTCTTGGTAACTTTCTGTATTTTGATCCATCAATTTTCCATTCTATCCCGACAAGTGCCCCAGTCCCTGCTAATGAGAAACATCCACATAACAGTCGGGATGGTGTTCTTTGTGAGATGTGCTGTGTTATGTTTGCGCCGCACGTAATGTTTTACATTTAGGCCAAAAAGTTACATCTTGGTTTCGTCAGTCAGACCTTTAAACTTTTTGCCACATGGCTTCAGAATCTCCAGAGTGGTTTTTTTACATACCTCAAATGTGACTCAAGGTGGGCTTTTATGAGTAATGACTTCCTTCTTGCCACCCTGCCATACAGGCCAGACTTGTGGAGTGTTTGGGACATTGTTGTCACATGCACACAGTGACCAGTCTTTGCCATAAAGGCATGTCGCTCTTTCAAAGTTGCCATTGGCCTCTTGGCGACCTTTCTGATGAGTCTCCTCCTTGCTTGGTCATCCAGTTTGGAGGGACGGCCTGATCTCGGCAGGGTCTTGGCGGTACCATACGCCTTCCACTTCTAAATGATTGTCTTAACTGTGCTTCAAGTGATATTGAAGGCCTTTGAAATGTTTTTATATACCCATCCCCTGATCTGTGTCTTTCCACTTGAAAGCTCTTTGGTTCTTATACTTGAGTCTTTTCTGTGAAATGCACTACCCAGCAGAGGAAACCTCCAGGAACAGCTGATTTTATCCTGAAATAATTTGAATCACTACAATTTAACACAGGTGGAAGCCAATCAACTTGATGTGTGATTTTGAAGGTGATTGGTTACACCTGAGCTAATTTACAATTGCTATAAAAAGACACGTGGACACTTATCCAACCAAGATATTACCATTTTGTAGTGGTTCACGAGCGCCAGCCAGAGTGACCACTATATTCGTTATGTCTGTGTGTCTGTTTGTCTGTCTGTCTGTGTGTCTGTCTGTGTGTCTGTCTGTCCAGAGCATAACTCCATGCACTTTGATCCAATCTTGATGAAACTTGGTTATGTGTTCGATTTCAATGTCGAGTTGTGTTTTCCTGGATGAAGGCGTCCTATGCCCATTGTGGGTGGAGCCACGCCCAAAAAATAGCCATTTTTAGGGGGTAGTCAGATTAAAAATCTATCTTCTCCGAGGGAATTTACTGAATAGAATGGGTTCTTCAGTATTTGAATAGCAAAATGAATTATCTAAAACTTGTCGTTGTCCTATTTTTCATTTTCATCCCAAGGTCAAGGTCACAAGGTCAAAAACTGAGAAAATTGCGAATTTTGACATAAAAATCATACGACCGCCCAAACTTTAAGAGCTCGGATGACAATATTTTTAATGCATAATCTTGAGGTCATTCCCCACCTAAAGTCTTGAAACCATTTTGCTCTATCTCGAACACCTTGCCCGTGGCGCCCCCTGCAAGTTTGTTTTTACGCTGATTTCATCAAAGTATGGATAATCCGAGGAGTGCAAAATGCCACATTGCCTATATGACGTTATATTGTTCCTGGAATGTTCCAGAAGAAGTTTTGCACCAAAGGTCATAATCCTTGATCTTTGACCTTTAAAAGCCACAAAGGTCAAATTTTCAAAGTTGTGGGAATCGAACCGGGTTTTTGACCTTCTTCAACGAACCAACTCCAATAAGCTATAGCACGTATCCTGTTTCCTTATTTTAATGTCCACAACATTGTTTTGAGACCTTTAAAGGTTATGCAAAGGTCAAATTTTGAATGTTGTTGAACGAAACCGGGTTTTCGACATTTTGCAGCTAATAACCTGTCACTCGTACTACATCATGTTGATCATTTTTATAACTTGGTCAATATTATCACATTGTCTCATCCTTGACTTCTGAAACAATCTACATCGTCAAATATCGCTCGTAAACCATCGTCGTCTTCAGACTTGTTTTCAATTCATTTTCTGGAATTTGTAGAATTTGTTTTTCACTTGGAAGTTGTGGGTTACGATGTGCAAATAAAGGTGTAAAAAGTCTGATTTAATGCAATTTAATTCCAGGCTATGAGGTGACAAAAAGTGAAAATTTTCAAAGGGAGTGTCGACTTTCTGTGGGCTACAGTGAAGTTGTAGGCCGGACACGATGTATGATCCACGACAACTGTATGATTGTGATATATATATATATATATATATATATATATATATATATATATATATATGTATATATGTATGGAAATACAAACATAAAATTAATCACTGGAATGGAAAATAAACATCTTTTGGTTTTCCATCCTGGTGTGCAGGCAAGCAATGCTCTCAGCAGGGTGTCCGGCCACCTTGCCTCTCACGAACCACTCCGCATGGCTCAGCCGTCCACTGACCGCATTACCATGACGACGCACTGGCGCTCGGGCCGAGGCTTTGGGGGTAGGAATGTCGGCTTACAGACAACTCAAAACCGTGACAGGGCACAACCACCACCGAGCAAGCTCACCCTCAACCACAGTTTTAAGGAAAACAAAAGCACAACACAATGGTACACATTAACCCCATAGCGTATGTTTAAGATTAACCCCATAGCAAACAAAAATAGTGGGTTTCAGGATACGAGCAAAGCTTGTGGGAAGAAAACCATGGCCTTTAACGCAAGCTCAGCCTGGTGTTGGCTTAGCGATTCAGGTGGCTGTCTTGGGACTTAGAATCCTGAGTTCAAGCTCCTGTTCACCGTTGAATTAACACCAGGTGGGTTTACTCATCCTGTCATACTTCCGACGTTGGTGAAATGAGTACCAGTGTCCTCGGGTAATAACCATTCGGGATAATCTGCATCAGAGTGGCGACCCGTCCAGGACTGGACTCCTTGCCAATGAAACTAACTTGGCAGCCCTGTGTGTCTTCATGGCACGAAAGGATTGGTATTATTAACACAAGCTGCCTGCAGACTCATACTGAAAGGACATCCTTAGAGTACAGAATTTGAGAATGTCATGTGAAGGGTGATTTTAAACAATCGCACACATTATATATCTCCATTAAAACCATCAAGGTCATAAACATTGAGTCAATGACTCCAACTCTAAGAGAAAATATTTCATCAAAAGAACCTTTAATCAACAACCAGTTTTGATCAAGCATTTCAAGCTACAAAGATATATATATATATATATACACATACATATATATATATATATATATATATAGATAGATATATATATATATATATATATATATATATATATATATATATATATATATATATATATATATATATATATATATATATATACACATACATATATACATTACATGCACACATATGCTGGCAGAATAACCCATCGGTATGTACACTAACTTTTGAGCTATCTAGGCTGAGTTCGAATCCCAACTCAGCTATGAACTGTCACCCTGGTGGTTCATATGCTGGGCATTGCATCACAAAGTACACCAGTTATCGGAAGGACTTCAAAACTGGATGACCCGGCTGAACAGCACTGGTCGTAGGTGGATGTTAAAGATTCCACGGTGTCTTTTGCAAAGAGTTTGCGAGTTATCGCTGATACCCTGAATAAATTAAGTCACTTACAATCAACCATCAGGGCTGGCCAGCAGGTTTGTGAGGGACTTCAGTCAAAAACTATCCCAAGCCAATAGGAAAGTGAGATTAATTAGGGCCCATAAAAGAAATGGTATGTAAAAACATTTTATATATCTATCAAGGAGTCACAAGACTTCCTATGTCGAGATGTAATGGACACTCCTTTGGTTTAACACCAAAAGATCCACCAAGATACAAACTTATCAAACTATAAAGTATCTACCAGTCATCTGTGGAGGAATTCACATCCAATAACACTCATGAACATCTTGGACATCATCCTTGAGCTACAAAACTGACCGACTCAAAATAGCCTGTTTGTAATTCTTGTTATTAATCTTCGTTTCAGACAGCCTAACTCAAAATTGGTTTAAACGCGACACTACTGCATTTTATAGTGGGGAGGTCCATGAGACCATGACGACTCAAAGTTTTCATAACTTCAAAGGATTCCATGAAAAAGTCAGTTGAACTACATGTTGGAAGATAAAGAGGAAAGAGTGGGCAAGCACCGCCTGCCAATCATCCCAGTGTGGGCGTGGCCGCTGCGACACAATTACCAAAGGGCCAATCACACCGACATGGGTATGGTTAACGGTGAACTATTACGTGCACACTGACATGGGTATGGTTAACGGTGAACTATTACGTTCACACTGACATGGGTATGGTTAACGGTGAACTATTACATGCACACTGACATGGGTATGGTTAACGGTGAACTATTATATGCACACTGACATGGGTATGGTTAACGGTGAACTATTACGTTCACACTGACATGGGTATGGTTAACGGTGAACTATTACATGCACACTGACATGGGTATGGTTAACGGTGAACTATTACGTTCACACTGACATGGGTATGGTTAACGGTGAACTATTACGTGCACACTGACATGGGTATGGTTAACGGTGAACTATTACATGCACACTGACATGGGTATGGTTAACGGTGAACTATTACGTGCACACTGACATGGGTATGGTTAACGGTGAACTATTACGTGCACACTGACATGGGTATGGTTAACGGTGAACTATTACGTGCACACTGACATGGGTATGGTTAACAGTGAACTATTACGTGCACACTGACATGGGTATGGTTAACAGTGAACTATTACGTGCACACTGACATGGGTATGGTTAACGGTGAACTATTACGTGCACACTGACATGGGTATGGTTAACGGTGAACTATTATATGCACACTGACATGGGTATGGTTAACGGTGAACTATTACGTTCACACTGACATGGGTATGGTTAACGGTGAACTATTACATGCACACTGACATGGGTATGGTTAACGGTGAACTATTACGTTCACACTGACATGGGTATGGTTAACGGTGAACTATTACGTGCACACTGACATGGGTATGGTTAACGGTGAACTATTACATGCACACTGACATGGGTATGGTTAACGGTGAACTATTACGTGCACACTGACATGGGTATGGTTAACGGTGAACTATTACGTGCACACTGACATGGGTATGGTTAACGGTGAACTATTACGTGCACACTGACATGGGTATGGTTAACAGTGAACTATTACGTGCACACTGACATGGGTATGGTTAACAGTGAACTATTACGTGCACACTGACATGGGTATGGTTAACGGTGAACTATTACGTGCACACTGACATGGGTATGGTTAACGGTGAACTATTACGTGCACACTGACATGGGTATGGTTAACGGTGAACTATTACGCGCACACTGACATGGGTATGGTTAACGGTGAACTATTACGTGCACACTGACATGGGTATGGCACACAGAGTGCATGAACTTTCCTCGTCCATGAAGCTTGCGGGCACGCACACATCCATGCACTGTTTGTGTGTTTGTGGTTCACTCGTCATCATTGAAGAGAGACAGAGATTAGATAAAATTTGTGAGTAAAATCACACACACACTGCTGCTGTGCATGTTATTATTGCTGCCCCCATTATATAATAGTACAACTACTTAGTACAAAATGTTTTCACACATGTAAAATCAACAAGATAATTAATCGTGAAATCAAAATAAAATTCTCCAGTTTAAGTAAATACACTTGAAAAAGTACAGAAACAAGTAATAAGAAACTTTTTTTATGCAAAAGGATGGAGAGATGATATGCCAAAAAGTACACTAAACAAGGTAGGAAGTGGAACGGCACTCGGTAGAGCGCATACCTCCACCTGGCTGAACAGTTTACGTTTTGTATCCCACAGATAGGCCGGATCTGGACCTGAACCAAATCGAATCGGCTTGTTCTTGTCATATAAACAACTCACACACCTAGTTTTGTCATAACTCGACCACAACTTTTTGAAATGTCATACTATATATTGTTTTTGGCCCCATCTCTCAATGGTGAAGGATCACTTAAATAATTTTAAAATCCCATAATCTGCATCCAGATTCGTATCTTCCACCAAATATATATTCAATTCCACCTTGTCACACACCCAACAGTCCACCAAATTTCGGATGAATCCGTCCATAACTTTTTGAGATGTCCTGTTCACAGACAGACAAACAGAGACGCACAGACAGACACGGGTGAAAACATAACCTCCATCCACCTTCCGTGACGTCAGTAATTATCACAAGAAATTATCATGTGAAACCATCCCTCCATCAAAATTTGAAAAATACTTTAGAAAGGAGGTGATTGTGAGCAGATCTGATGTTGATGTTTAAGATAATTAAGGGTGTGGGCAAGATAGGTACGGTGCAGTTTTTCAGTAGAGTGGACAATGTTAGGACCAGAGACCATAGCTTGAGCGTAAAGAAGATGAGACTTTGGACAGTTTTAAGGGTGGGGCCTTTCAGTCGGAGAGTGATTAATGCACGGAATGGTCTCCCTTGAAATGTAATGGCAGCGGAGGGGGTGGATACATTTAAATGGAATTTAGATAGATACCTGGGTGCATTGTAGATGGAGAGGTATGGGGATATTGGCTCAGGTGGATGGATGATGGATGTGGATGGGTGATGATACTAGTGTTGGTGTAGAACAAGCATGATGGGCCGAATGGCATCCAACCTGCATCAAAATTCCTTGTATCCTTGTATACCCTGGCCAAATTCCAAATTCCTGCCCTAACTACTGCTGGGAAAGCAATGGCAAACCAGCTGGTATAATCCTTGCCAAGAAACTGCTTTGGCAGCACTGACACTCTGTAGCAGAGCCTCCAGATATTATGGGCAAACTGGCTTTGCACATTTAACTTATATGAGAAAAATGACGAGGGGGGGGGGGGGAAGCGAAGAAAGAACGAAGAAGAACAAAAGGCAAGGAAGAAGTAGGGAAAGAAGAAGGGAACAAAAGAGAAAAGAGACCATAACTATGACGGAAAAGGCAGTGTACAATGGTCCATCTCCTTAGCTCCTCCTGGATGCACACAATAATCTCCCAAAATCCAGGCTTTATACCGCACTCCACTCCCTTGTTCTTCTTTTCTCATGTTTATGGAACCTTTTCTCTATCCTGCAGGGTGTTCAATCGCATTCTTCCTTCCAGGGCTTCAGCTGACGGTGCACCTCCATCTCAAGTCATCCTCCACAATCTTTTCTACCCTTATTAACCCCACCCAACCCCACCCTTTTATCTGGAGGTTACTACATTTCCTCCCATCCTCTGTCTCCTATTTTCCTGTTCATTCTTTCCCTTGCTTGTTCAGTGAAATTCTGGACTCATTGTCAGTTTGTTGTCTACCTTGTATCCTCTCTAACCTCATTCTTCCACGAGCCTAGATATTAAATGAAAAAAACACCAAAAACAGTCTTGACCAATCGTTTGGACTTGATGACCTCATCAGCAGATCACAGGTGATCCAAAGCGAAATGCAAACAAAGCCAATGTAACCACCATAACACCAAGAGCTGTCAAAATACATCACATGGTATTCTGACGGTAGACCTGTGCATTCCACACATTTCTGTTTGATAACACGACGACAAAATGAAACGAAACGTCATCACTCTGTTTGATGAACATGATTCTCAGGACTGTCGACTGGTCGAGAGGAAATTTTTGAAAGTTCCTTATTTCATCAGAACAGCCGACAATTTCTAGCACCCCATGCACATTGTGAAACACGCAACACGTACAACTGACTTTGCTGACGAGCAGAGATAAAAATTAAATGAATAATAAATGATGAAAAAGGTAGCCGCTTTTTTTAAAAATAGAAGAATAAAGAAAAAGAGAGAAATGGGGCAACAACATAGATCAAATTCAAAAGGAACAAGCGTCGCACGTGCGTCGAGGAGGAGCGAACAAGTTTTCGACAAAGTTGAACAAGGAACAAACATTTGTACAGACAATAAAAATTCCGGTTGGTTGCGCAGTCATTTTTAAAGGGCCGTTCGAGCAATAAAAAAAATCAGAGGTAAAGAAATGCAAGTCAGACGACGGGGAGACAAGCGAACGAAGGACATGCCGGTTCTTACTTCATCTTGGTACCACTAATGTAGTGACATCCCCGTTGTTACTTTCCTACAACCAAGGATTCCAAAACTGAAGAGACACAGACAGGGAATAATGTCCGGTTAATAAGGCATCCCAAGAACGCGTCCCGAATGATTCGGGTTAACCTCTTAAGAATTGGCGTTCCCGAGAAGTGGACGAGTTGAGATAAACAGGATGGAGGCCATGAGAAATAATCAAGCTAGAGCACGGTGCCCCCCGATGGCCGGCCGGAAAGCTCCATTAGAAGTGTTCGATAAAGATCTGTGGTGTGTCGGTTTGGTTGGAGAACCAGGAAACTGCCTGTTACTAATGGGCTCACATTTGAAAAATGCACTTTGCAAACTTTCTGCATCAACTTGTAAATTCAGAAAACGTTTAAATTCCACACATTTACATGTCCTATTATTTAATAATCAGCTTTTTTCTCGCTCATTGTCCAAATCACAAGAACCTTGTTCTTGCACGCGTACGGATGAGCGATGGATGTACAAGTATGTGAGAAAGCGTCCATGAAGGTGTTTTAGATTCTCAACGAATCAAATTCAGGAAGCGACGCACACTGCTCTAGTGCTTGGAATACCATGAACTCTTAACTACAAACTTAACAGCAACTGCCTCTTAATATAATAATCATTTGTCACAAGTCGGAGCCATGGGAAAGGGCTGAGAAAGCACTCCTTGGTAGAATATTCATTTACATCAACTTCAACATTTTGTCATATTCCTAATAACTCCTGCATCAGTGCATAAAGGTGTACAAATCATCAGGATTGAGCGATTCACGTGCTTTCTACATCCCAATGATTAGCTCATTCAACAGGCGCTCTCAACCTATTCACCACCAATGGCATGTGGGACAAGGACATCATGAGACATCATTGTACCTTCACATGAATCGCATCGACATTAAAAGACAATACACAAATCAATATAATGTTCCAGGATTTAATCCTGAGATCTGAGCTTCATGAGCCAAGTGTTCAGAGGGGAACACGAAACAAAGTTTAGCTGTCTTGGACGTACGATGGAAGATTCACCTGTATTTAAACCCACAACCTCTGGGCTACCATTGAAGCACCATTACTGCTACATCACCATTGCATTAGTATTGCTCATGAGGAAGATGTTGAAAGAAAAAAAAAAAAAAGGAAAACCTTGCTCTGGATTGGTTATTACCATATATTCTCGTTACTTACTCAAAGGGATAATTAAGTTGGGTCATCTGGATAGCCAGATGATCTGACTTGTGCACACGCACATGGTTACAAACAGGATGCCCGACATGGACTGTGCATCATGCTCCATTTATAATTCCATGCTACCAGCTCTGCTTCGCAACCGCATGTTATCTATTACGGCGCAGCGAACATGTCCACCACCAAATAAAAACACACCTTTGAGCCACGTTCCATTCCTGTAAATACATTCAATGAACCAGAATCTACATTCATTCCATTCATACATCTGGTGGTGAAAACCCAACTATCACACCTCGGCCCTCGAGTTCGATACGCATTTGATTGTCATCAAGTCATCAAATCCTAGGTGCATGCCATGTATGTACAAATTCCCTAATGAGCATTATGCACTGGACACACAAAGGAAATGAGACACAAGTATTCATGAAACACAAAGTGCTTATGTTCGAAAAATAAATAAATAAAATTGAAAAACGACATCAAAAGTTGAGGTTTATACAAAACAATTACATCCACAGATTGTCTCTCAAAACTCCATTCGACTCTGGTCTGTCTCATCATTCAAAAACCCACGGCAATGTTTGAAGATAACACCTGAAGCCACAGATCCCAAATGCTCACTTTGTGTACTTCTCCCAACATTTTGTAAACAACAATGTTCCTGAACCAGTGCCTCCCCTTAACATAAAAACATCCATCACACTCCAGTTTTAATGCTGCAAAGATGCATAGCAACCGAGCCCAAACTCCAAAAGAACATCACTCACCACTTTGTCCTTGTCATATTTTTCTTTTTCTGTCGCTGCTCTCGAGCCGTCGGACTTTGCGTCACAAAGTGATGGACTGCTCAAGTGTGTGCCCGACTGCAGAGCTTCTGCAAGACAAGCTTTCTCTTCTCTGGTCCCATGTACTTTGGCTGGGATGCAAGAGGCCAATTCTGAAAGCTGCTGGGGTGAAGTCAAATTGTCTGGTGACACCGGTGGGTCGACTGCGGGTAATGCAATGCCAATGCTGGAAGATCGATCTATTTTAGATAAATGTACCGAGTTGTCTTTGGAAGATTCTGAAATATCACTGTTGTCACTTCCTTGGCCACGTTCCAGCACAACTCTCCCTCCTCGCTTCTTTGAGTTACGCCGTGTCATGCAGGGCGATAGCAGGTTTGGGTCAAAGGTTAGGCCCATAGTTACGTCAAAATAGTCATTTCTACCTTTGACTGTGTCCATTTCTATACTTTTCTCCAACATAGGTGATTGAGGCAGTGTCCACTCTTGTTGAACTGCTGTAACAAAGCTCCCTGACTCACCACATTCCTGAGACCTTTGCTCAGTGAGGAAGGGTTCACTTCTTGATGTTGGAATAGCCACTTCTGTCTCACTGATGGTGTCTCCGAGAGGTCGTGCTCCAACCCGTACAAACTCATTGCCACTACCACCTCGTCGACTTGGGTCACTAAACGACTTCTTGAATGTCTTTCCTGGTCCCTTTTCTTCAGAAGAGTCACGGCAGGGCTGGCTGACTATGCTTTGGATGACTGTACTATAATCTCGGAGTCCCTCATCACTGCACACCGACAAATCACTAACAATACAGTCATCGGGCACAGACGTCAACTCTCCCTCCCCAAGACCACTGTGCGATTGCTCCAAAGACCACAAGAGATTACTGTCCATTGAAAATGTAGGTTCCTCAGTTGGTGGATATATGCGGTATGGCGTGGGATCACTGAGTGACCGAAGGCCCTCAGCACCAGTTTCACCACTACCACTGCTGCTGCTCAGTTCCATTGCTCCACTCCCTAGTGTGCAAAACTTCCGTCGACGGCGTGATCCACTGTACGTTAAAGGAATCTCTCCAAGACCTTTATGAAGCATGTCACTGTCCATGCTGGAATCATGTGGTTGGGTAGCATTGACCAGTGGACCTTTCTTCCAAAGCCATGAATCAGTCTTGTACAGGTCATGTGCAACAGCACTGCCTGAGAGAAACACACCCTCAGTGGCCATTTCTAGTTCTGTGACAATCCCCTCATCTGTTGTGCTTGACTCTTCCTCAAGGTCTTCCAAATGAAGTCTTGGCCAAGATGACCTCTTTCCTTCATTATCTTCAATATTTGGTATTGTATTTGAGGTTTCACATTCTTTCATCAATGATTGCTCCTCGGATATTATGGACTTTGATTGTGCATTACCAGCTCCGGCATCAGTCATTATTCCAAGGGAACAATCAGTATCATTTAGTCTGTCCCCACAAATACTTTTGGTTCTTAAAATGCCTGTAGATACATCCAGCTTCTCTTCAACTGTTTTTGCCAATGTATAATTGGAATTAACACCTGGCATCAGATCATTGCTGTTAGCAGCATCTTTGGAGGATGGCAACACATGCTGACGTAGCGTGTCTGTTAAACCTTTCAAGGATAACCGCTCCTCACACTCTTCAGACTCACCAGCAGATTCCCTGGCTTTCATGGCCTTCAACCAAGAAGCACCCGGGCGGAGAATATTAAGAAGGGCTGCAGATTCAGATGTGATATCTGGATTGGACATTGACTTGCGAAAGAATCGACTGTGCGGAAAAGCAGTCATAGCTCGTTCTCTCGACTTGGCAAACCTCATCTGCTTCTCCGTCATAATAGAAAAAGGCAAATTTGGTCGTGATCGTGCTCCAAGATTCCGCAAAACCTCCTCACTCTCCAAACTAAGCATTCGTCCAACACTGCCAAATGTCCAATAAGTCCTCCCATTGTCATCATCTGTTAATGTTTCAGTGCTTGAACAGTGACTCTCTGCGACTGGGAGAAAGGACTGCAGACTTACTTTGGTGACCTTTGACACGACTGGCGAAACTGATGAAGCACTTTTTGAAATGCCGTGTGAAGAATAATTTTCAAGTGGCATTTCATTTGAAACCACTCTTTGATCGGCTTCAGGTGATGGATCCTTTTTCAATAATCTGGAGGCAGCAACATCATTTTTCCCAACACCATACTTATCTTCTGCTGAATCAGAGCTCATCTCTGTGGGAATTTGTGAATCACCATCAGTGTCAGAATCAATAACACAACTTGCCAGGGGTGGGGACTTTTGCTTCCTGGAAAGCCCCTGCTTCTGTCCATTTCGGTTTAAGATAGGATAAAAATCTGCTTCAACATTCCTGTTTTCAGAAAGAAATGGATCTCCCTTAACTGCCGTACTCAGGTCAATCACTGACCTGGCAGCGTGATACGATAGCATATCTTCACGAGAGCTAGAAAGACTCGAAGAACTTAATGGTACCTGTGCTATTACCCCTGTTGACTCACCAGATGTCTCAACTGTTGCTTTAGAATGTTTTTCGGTGCTTGACTCCCGAGCCCCCATGGGCCATCTCCTCTCCAACCGGTTCCACCCAATCCTTGGACCAGGTGTGGGACTCAAAGACATACTGCGGCCCAGTTTGGTTGCTGTATTTCCTAGCTCGGGCACTGAAAGGAACCTTCTGGAATTGAGGCTGGCAGAGCAATGTTTCCTTCTCTGCTTACTTTCGATCTCCCCGAGAAACCGAGCCTTGATTTCTGCCACACTGGGCCAGCCGGCATCAGCCAGGCAACATTGCTCGTATCCAGAATTTGAGCCATCGTTTCTGGCTTTCGAGGTCACTTTCCTTGTAACAGTTTGACTTTCGTCATCATCCTCTCCAACCTCTGCTGTAGCACCACGAACGAGCCTTTCATCTGCTCTCTCATCGTCTTTTTGTCCCAGGAACGGTTTTGAGAGTCGCAGGATCGATGGAGAAACTGGGTGCATCTTCTTTGCGATGACCGTCCATCGTCTCTCATGCTCTGCTTGTTTCCCAGCAGTCATGTTCTGGTCCTCAAATTTCGCAGAGTCTTGCACATCCTCGGTCTTCGGCAGTACCCTCGATTTGATGTACTTGCTGTAGACCGTGCAATACAGCTTGCCTTGAACCCCGCAGTTGTCTTTCTCGTTGTCCATCTTAAGGTTTTTGTAGAAGTCTCATCTTCTTTATTCTTTTCATTTCAGATGTTTCCAGAAGCTGGACAGTACAATCCTTCTTGTCTCCTCAACATCTCCTGTACAAGGCACTTCTCAGAGATGTTTCCCAAACTTTCCTCTATCGTTGCCAACGCTTCTCCTTTCTGTCTGAGTGGAAGTTGTTTTTTTGCGTCTGTTTCGATCAACCGTGAGCGATTATTCTGTTTCCGTTACGTTGCGTCTTCGCACGGCTGCAGGAACATGGCATTTGAGAGTGGGGGATAAAGAGAGGATAGACAGCAGCACACAAGCAGGCAGATTAAAGTAGCTGGATGACCCTCCTGCAGCTTCGTGAACTCACCGACAACAACAACTCATACAGCGGACGGTCGCTGCAATTGCCATCGATGGTGAGAGCGAAAGAAAAATTGCAACAGGCAGATAGGCAGCCACGACGAGACCGAGCATCAAGGGGCACGCAACAAACGGACAATAAAATCGCTCAACGAAGTTCGCAGTTCGAGCTCGTACGCCACGCCCGCCGCTTATCCCACGGACGTCACGTGCTGGGTGGAGCTCCTCTTGGCCAGCCATCTGTAGTTCTTTTTTCCCGTCTCTTTGCGCAACGACAATGCGTTCGTACAGTTACTGCTGCTTTTTCCGTTGCAATTTCTCATTCACTTTCAGTTTGTGCAATCCGACTCGCCTTCTGAGCTCCTTGACGCCCTCCACAGTGTCCTCAGCACGTGACGCGCTCATCCTCACGATGTCCCATTGTCTCGGTCCACCCTCACTCCCCCTCTCTCTCCCTTTTAAACACCCTACTCCCCCCGCGTTCCTTTATGTTTAGTTCTCTGTTTCGCTCCAAACCGCACTTCGATCCCCCATCACGGTCTTCTTCCTTTATTGATATCGTGATGCTGATTCACACTGAACCGACTGCTAAACGACAATACTTTGGTGGTTTTATACTTTCAGAACCACATAAACTATTGCTATTGTTTTGCTGCATTTAACGTTTTTACAAAGACAGTGAACAAAAACGACTGTTCACGAAAAAAACATATATCTTTGTGATACAACTTTATTGTTCCGATCTCGCAGAATGGTACATGTGTCTATCTCCAATTACCAACTTCGTAAATGGTTGGAGAAGATTTGATTGAAAATGAATGGTTACAATATCATATGAACGGTAATAAAACTGGCGGGATGACCTGACGTTACACACACTAACCTCCAAATTGTCTCGCCTGGGTCGGAATCCCACCCCAGGTATAAACTCGCGTCCCGGTATTTCAGAGGCACATCGATTCGTCATTGTGTGTCGTCCCTCGGATGGACGTCACAATTGGGTGTCCTGTCTACCGACATTAGTTGGTGGATCTTTAGGATCCCATGGTCTCCTTCGCGAAGAGGAGGCGAGATATCGTCGGCACCAGAAACAAATTACAAATTTCTGCCCCAACTACTGTGTAAGCCATGTTTCACAACCGCATGTTTTCTATTACCGCACAGCCATCATGTCCACCACACAATAAAAACACAACACAATGGCAATCCCACCAATATAAACCATCAAGAAAATGCTTCGGCAGCACCGACACTTTGCTTCTGCAGTGTGGTACACCAGAAGCAGAGGTATTCAAAGGGTTAAAATGAATGGTTATAGTACCACAAAGGGGTAAAACGAATGGTTATAGTACCACAAAGGGATAAAATGAATGGTTATTATACCACAAAGGGTTAAAATGAATGGTGATAGTACCACAAAGGGTTATAATGAATGGTTATAGTACCACAAAGGGTTATAATGAATGGTTGTAGTACCACAAAGGGATAAAATGAATGGTTATTATACCACAAAGGGTTAAAATGAATGGTGATAGTACCACAAAGGGTTATAATGAATGGTTATAGTACCACAAAGGGTTAAAATGAATGGTTATAGTACCACAAAGGGTTAAAATGAATGGTTATAGTACCACAAAGGGCGAAATGAATGGTTATAGTACCACAAAGGGTTACAATGAATGGTTATAGAACCACAAAGGGTTAAAATGAATGGTTAGAGTACCACAAAGGGTTAAAATGAATGGTTATAGTACCACAAAGGGTTATAATGAATGGTGATAGTACCACAAATGGTTAAAATGAATGGTTATAGTACCACAGAGGGTTATAATGAATGGTTCTAGTACCACAAAGGGTTAAAATGAATGGTTATAGCACCACAAAGGGTTAAAATGAATGGTTATAGTACCACAAAGGGTTAAAATGAATGGTTCTAGTACCACAAACGGTTAACATGAATGGTTAGAGTACCACAAAGGGTTAAAATGAATGGTTATAGTACCACAGAGGGTTATAATGAATGGTTCTAGTACCACAAAGGGTTAAAATGAATGGTTATAGTACCACAAAGGGTTATAATGAATGGTTATAGCACCACAAAGGGTTAAAATGAATGGTTATAGTACCACAAAGGGTTAAAATGAATGGTTATAGTACCACAAAGGGTTATAATGAATGGTTATAGCACCACAAAGGGTTAAAATGAATGGTTATAGTACCACAAAGGGTTAAAATGAATGGTTATAGTACCACAAAGGGTTAAAATGAATGGTTATAGTACCACAAAGGGTTAAAATGAATGGTTATAGTACCACAAAGGGTTAAAATGAATGGTTATAGTACTACAAAGGGTTAAAATGAATGGTTATAGTACCACAAAGGGTTAAAATGAATGGTTATAGTACTACAAAGGGTTAAAATGAATGGTTATAGTACCACAAAGGGTTAAAATGAATGGTTATAGTACCACAAAGGGTTAAAATGAATGGTTATAGTACCACAAAGGGTTATAATGAATGGTTATAGTACTACAAAGGGTTAAAATGAATGGTTATAGTACCACAAAGGGTTAAAATGAATGGTTATAGTACCACAAAGGGTTAAAATGAATGGTTATAGTACCACAAAGGGTTATAATGAATGGTTATAGCACCACAAAGGGTTAAAATTAATGGTTATAGTACCACAAAGCTTGATTTCGAACAGCTTGGTTTTTGTTCTTGATAGAAAAAGAGACAAAGAGCAGATGCTTATCTGAGATTGACTTAGTTAACAATTAAACACGAGACAAGGGTACCCAGCAGATCATTCAGGGGGGAGAGAAATCCAGTCTCGCTCACCAAATAGAAGTCCTACATCAAATAAAACGTTCTGAAATGTGTGAGCGTGCCTTGTCCATTGCCAGCGCCCAGCCTTGCTGTGCACCCACTCGCAAACAGGCTCGGACACCAATCGACGTCACCCCCAAGAATCAGGTACGCCAAGAGCAGGTCTCAAGCAGAACCAGCATTAACGGACCGAGCGTCACCCACCGTCAGGACCCCCCAGGAGCCACAACCGACGGACAGCTATTAGGAGCTGTGAGAAGCTGAGGTGCTGTGAGAAACTGTAAGGCTGCAAGGCCATCACCAACTGTCGCCAGCTCATCAACCGTCTGACTGGAAACGACGAAGCAACCATCTGACTGGAAACAAACGGTCCTCTCGTCCTCTTTATCGGCGGCCTGTCTGGGTGGAGCCTCAAGCAGACTCCAGCCAAATCCACCCCGCCCATTTGCGCATTGTTGCACGTGACAACTCGCCCGTCCCACGATCATTCCTGGCCTACGATGCCATATTTGTGGGGTTGGACGAACGGCAGAAAGCAGCCATTTGTCAGAATTACCGAGCGAAAACGTGAAGCGCTCATAAAACGTCAACAACAATTATCACCTCAATACGAAAAAGAGCTAGTTAGCATCCATAGAGCTGCTGAACGGGGTGTCAAATGTTTGTATGGAAAAAGGTGGGTGTCAACGTCGATGGAAAAGGGTGGGTGAGCCTCTGTTCTGCTTATGACTATCTCACGTACATGAATGTGTCTGTTGTAAGAGAAAAAGGAGCTTTCCATAAGAGAGGGAATCTATTCTTTACCCTTCTCAACGCATCAAAGTTAGAATCCCACCAGACATGGGGATGGGTATATCCTGGACATGCATTTCGAGAAATAACTGTCTGAGGACCTAGATGTTTGTATGCATTCGTCGGATCGGATTCTGAAATCCGTAACAATATATTTGATAACGCCCCATATCTGAGCCGTTTGCCGTCTTAACTTGTTTCTAAATTACCGAGGTTGTACACAGTACATACTGTAGTCGGTAAACACACTGACTCCAACCTGCAGATTCCCAAAAGATTTCCGATATCGACCAAGCAAAGTGTGTGTGTGTGTGTGTGTGTGTGTGTGTGTGTGTGTGTGTGTGTGTGTGTGTGTGTGTGTGTGTGTATGTGTGTATGTGTGTATGTGTGTGTGTGTGTGTGTGTGTGTGTGTGTCGTGAATTGGTATCTACATATGAGGGTTCCAGAATGTGGAATAGAGTCCTCCCAGGGCTGCTCAAAGCATCCAGCTTTATTTCGTTCAGGGATTACAATTCATGGACCAAGCTGTGAAGTTTTCTGTTCTTAAAGTTTTGTCCCAAGGGCTCTCTTTAGGATCAGATCAACACATTGCCCGAAAAATGCCCTGGATCACCGCATCGCATCGACAGCTTCCAACTGCAGTTCGTTTATTATAATATTCCAAGGGATGGTTTTTAGCTCACCTGTAAAGTAGTTCTGGGGAGCTTATGGGATGGCATGTTGTCTGTCCGTCCGTCTATCCGTCCATGCACAAATACCTGCAACTTCTTCTCAGAAACCACACATAGGATTGCAATGAAATTTCACCACCACCTTCATCACCCATAATGGCATGAAAAAAAAGTTGTCTGCAGGGGTCTCCAGAGGGAATTTACGGGAGGGGCGGGGACCACACTTGCTTTAGGGGCGGTGAAGTGCAAAAAGAGAAGCATGACATCAGTATCTCTAAACTTCACAAGAATTCGTTGATAGCCCAAATCCAGCAACAGACACAAGGTTGATTCTTCATGCCTCTGAAACAGTGGATTTGGGCTATCAACGAATTCTTTTGAAGTGCAGAGATACTGATGTCATGCTTCTCCTTTTGCACTTCACTGCCCCTAAAGCAAGTGAAGTCTGGATGATCTCTGGGACGGCAAAGAAGCAAAAGTGCATTCCCATTCATCAAGTAGCAAAAAAGGTTCCTGATGCAGTGAAGAATAACCTCTGGAGTTTCCACGCACTCACAGGTTGTGACACAACCTCTTCATTCAGTAGATATGGAAAAAAGACCTGCTGGAATTTTTTTTTGAAAAACCCACTACTGGTAGAAGGGATTGGCCTTGATGGTGAGCTTGGACCAGTTGAACAGTTTGTTTGCAAACTCGATGGAAGTCCAGGGCTGCAAACAATTGATAGTGCAAGATTGAACATGTTCAGCAAAGCCAAGACAGGCCTGGAACTGCTCCCTCCAACACATGATGCTTTGGAGCTTCATGTGCAACGTGCCAACTACCAGGCCAAGAATTGGCTTCAGGCAGAAATGGAAACTATTGTTGTGACATTGCCCCCAGATACTTGGAAGAAGGAGTCAGGTTGTCTGAAACCTCAATGGACCAGGCTACCTCCTGTACCATTGTCCTGCCTCGAACTTGTAACCTGCTCTTACAAAACGAAGTGCAAGACTGCGAGATGCACCTGCTTCAAAAACAATATGAAATGTACAAATGCCTGTGGCTGCAATTCTATTGACTGTTGTAATCCATCAGATTGAACACTATTTCTGTCAAACACATATTGCATACACATCAAATTTTTGTTAAAAATATATATTCATTTGTTCTAATTTGATAATCGAATGCCATTTGTTTTTAACGAGTGCATGACCGTAGGTGCGTGGCCGTACATGCAAACCAAAAAAAAAAAAAAAAAAAAAAAAAACTTTCAAACCGCGTGCCAGAAACAACAACCACACAGGCCGTTTCTTCGCTCTCACGTGCCTGTACGTACGTGCCCGTACGTGCAAAAAATATATATACTTTAAAACCGCTTGCCAGAAACAACCACACAGGCCGTTCCTTCGCTCTCGTGTGCCCGTACGTGTGTGGCCGGGCGTGCGTGACCGTAGGTGCAAACCAAAAAAAAAAAAACTTTCAAACAACCACACAGCCCGTTCCTTCGCTGTCGTAAACGACGACTGGATTGGGGCATTGTGTTTAAGAAAATCGAGAAAGTACAGAAATCGAGAAAGAAACAATACAGTAAGTCGTCACTATCTGGAAGTCCAGAAGTTCGCATATCGCAGTTACGATTATTCGCAATTTAGTTTTAATGGCCAATTATTCAATTAGCGCCAACGTATTTTGCCTTTTCGCAATGTCATCGCAAGGAAAAACACAAAGAGAAGAGAAGAGAAGAAAAAACAAAAATAAAATTAAAACTTTCAAACTGCGAGCCAGAAACGACAACCACACAGGCGGTTCCTTCGCTCTCGCGTTCTCGCGACAACCACACTTCAACACACAGAGTTAATTAAAATCCAAATTAAAATCAAGTTTACCTCCCTGTCTTTGCTTGCCATGACATTCGCTGCCATGTAACCAACACGGGCCGTGACGTCATCATCGGCCGGCCGAGCACCGGCCTACGCAGCCACGTGTCATGCCATTGGTTGGTAAATAAATGGCCGCAGCAACATGTCATGTCATTGGTTGGGAAATAAATGGCCATAACTTTGGAAGAACTTGTCCAATTTATATCAAACCTTGCAAAGGCACATCCTCAGGTCCCCAGCAATATACCTGGAAAGTTTCAATTAGATCGGACCAGTGGTTGTCGAGAAACAGCGGTGTCTGTCTCTGTCTCTCTGTGTCTCTCTGTGTGTCTCTCTCTGTGTGTCTCTCTCTGTCTGTCTGTCACTCACTCACTCACTCACTCTCACACACACACACACACACACACACACACACACACACACACACACACACACACACACACACACACACACACACACACACACACACACACACACACACACCTGGAATTATAGATAGATAATACTCCAAAAGACGCATCTGTATATATTAATTCTTGGCAATTTAAATAAATATTATATAAAAGTAGTCGTATTTTTTCCTGACTACTTTTTGGTATTATACTCGGGTGGACTACATATTATTATACGTGGGTGGGCTTTGACCGACATGACCTACTTCTGAGATAAATATTCTGACCTAAAAATAGTACCAAACGGTTGTCTCTTCCATACCTTTCTTTTGATATATTACATGACTATATTTGGATGACTTTGAAATTTGACCTTTTTTGGGGCACAAAAATGACCTTCAGGTCAGGTATGGGAGCATGTGCCAGAACAGCGCGTCACTGCGTCCACTTTCCACCGGTACTCCAGGGGCCTCCGTCTGGCCATCCCAAGGCAGATGCCAGGCCCATCCCCATCTCCTTGAGATGATGGTCAACCTGCTGCAACCACGAGGCACGTGGTCGGCCCACTGGCCTCCTCCACTCATGAGACTCCCTCGCTGAGAGAATCTGGTGAGCAGGATCAGCGTCAGGAAAATGAGCCACATGTCCATACAGCCGCAACTGACGCTCACGGACTATGCAGGTAACAAATCTCATCCGAGTCTCTCTCAGCAACCGCTCGTTGGACACAAAATCCGACCAGCGGTAGCCAAGGATTCTCCGAAGAGACCTGGTACCAAAGGAATTAAGTCTCCGTCTCAGATCCTTGGTCAGAGTCCAAGTCTCGCATCCATAGAGCAAGACTGGAAGTACCAAGGACCTGAAGACTCGGACTTTCGTCCTCCCGCACAGGTGCCGGCAGCGCCACACCCCATGATCCAGTGAATCCATGACTCCCCAGGCCCGACCCAGACGTCTGTTGACCTCTGACTCACAGCTCGCAGAGACATGAATATCACTGCCAAGGTAAGTGAATCTCTCCACGACCTCAACATCCTCACCACAAACAGACACAGACAGCAAAGCAGCATCCAAGATGTCACCGAAAGCCTGGATCTTAGTTTTGACCCAAGAAACCCGTAATCCCAGTGGCTCCGACTCCTCATTCAGCACCTCGAGGGCCCCCAAAAGGATATCTAAAGTCTCCACAAAGATGACTGCATCATCTGCAAAATCAAGGTCCGAGATCTTGACATTCCCAAACGATGCACTGCAGCTTGATCTCTCCGACATCCTCCCTAAAACCAAGTCCATACAAGTGCTGAAAAGTGTGGGGGCCAGTACACACCCCTGACGAACTCCATAACAACTGGAAATAAGTCAGAGATGGTACCACCACACTTCACAGCACTCTCAGTACCAGAGTAGAGTTCAGACATCAGATCGATCAGTTTTTGTGGCACCCCACGAAGACCAAGAATCCTCCAGAGGACATCCCGATTCACTGAATCGAACGCTTTACAGAGATCAACATAGGCTGCAAGCAGCCCCTGCCGAAACTCTCGTCTGCGTTCGGTGAGGACACGAAGAGCAAGGATACGGTCAATCGTTGACCTCTTTGGTGTAAAGCCTGACTGCTCTGGACGCTGGTGCTCAAGCAGATGGTGGCGAACCCTATCAAGAATTATCCGAGCAAAGACCTTGCCCGGCACTGAGAGCAGCGTCACCCCTCGGTAGTTGTTGCAGTCTTGGCGATCACCCTTCCCTTTCCAGAGAGGAACAACAAGGCCCCTCTTTCAATCAGTTGGGATGATGCCTGTGTTCCAGGCAGAGCACAAAACTGCATGCAACGACACGAGTGCAGCATTTCCACCAGCCTTGAGAAGTTCAGCATGGATGCCACAGCATGGAAAATGACCTTGAAATGACCTTTAAGGTCAAAATTTTTAGTGGCATCCACCCTAGTATTTCTGTTTGACCTATGACTGTGATTTAGCATGGGTGCCAGCTATTAACATTCCATGCAGGTAAAAGTTTTTTTTGAAGCCTTTTTGCTTCTTGGCTGGTCTACTATTACTAACCCTCCACCCCTCACCTTTCTCTCTTCTTTTTTTTTTTTTTTCTATATATTGTTACGGATTCGCGCCCGCCGGCGTGCTGACGGCCACGTAACTCGAATCGCGGCACGTCGCCCACCGGACGGACAATCCAGTCGTGACCCTCTCGGACTAACGCCGGGAACCAGTCACGGGTGGACCTTTCGGTCTCACCGCGATCGAGCCAATCAGCCCCCGCGTGGGATAGGGTTGCTCGCCAAATTCGACCTACCTAAGTACCCACGCGGAGGGTAGACCAGGCGATCGCACCTCGCCGCAGGTCGACTTCGGACACGGGCCACTTAAGCGACCCGTTCCGTACTATCGGGATAACCGAGCGGTGTTATCGTCGGCCTCGACGGTTCGATTAATTATCGGGCGTATTCAGCCCACTACCAACCCTTTACGTGAAGCAAGATGAGGATTCAATGAAAGAAATGACGAAGCGAAGCGGGAAACAGTTCAACATAAAGCACATTTATTCGCGATGAACGGAAAGCACACATATACAATTCCACCAAAAGCACATAGAAAAGAAGACATAAAGCAAATGCGACAATGCAGATATACTACCGACGACGCGAGCACACGGCAACTCTTATACAATTTTAGTTCACAGACAGCGCCGACAACACACATTCCCAAAGCAAAAGAAAAGAGAACCACCTTCCAGGATGAGGGGGTAGGCGGGCCTGGGGCCGAGACCGTGTCGGGCCTACCCGTCTGGTGATGAGACGCGGAGCGGCGGTGGTGCCTCAACTCCGCGGGCCTCGCGGACAGTGTCTGGTAGGGGGTGGGAAGGGGGCCCCCTTGGTCGCACTATCTCAGCGTGGGGGGAAACAGGAGGGGGTTGCTGATGCTCGGGGAAAGGAGGATTTAACCCTGTCTCGGGTCCCGCGACGAGCGTCTCCACCTCGACCAGGTCGCGCCGTCGGCCTCCCTGGTGTACAGCTCCCGGCACCGACGCGAGCACCCCCTCGTCTGCCTTCGCCGCCGCCGCCTCTCCACAGCTCCGTCCTCTTCGCTCCGACTCCAACTCCGAACTCTTCCTCCTGCGAACTTCCCAACTGCACTCAACTCCAACGCACACGACGACACTTTTCTGACGAACGCAGCCGCTTATATAAGCCCCGTGGCTTCGCCTTTGACCCCCTGCCTTCGACCTTTCACCTCGATCCCCATTGGCCCGAGAAAAAGTGGGCGTGAATGCTTTTTGATCCATGAATTTGCATATCGCGACCGCCCTCCAACGCCCTGGAGGCGGGGCCAAATCGCCCCTTGCTCACCGATTGGATGGAACAAAAGTGGGCGTGAGTCGTTTTTGATCCGTTTTTGGAGCGGAAAGTCCGTGGTTTTGTACACGCTGTTCGGCGCGCGCCCTGCACGAGTCCAATACCGGTACCCACAAGCGGCGCAAGAACGGTGGCGATGCGACGGTTGCGAGGTGTGACGGTAAAAGGTCGTGGCTGCTGTGGTGAAGCGGCGCCGCAGTGGGTGGTTGATGTTGTGATGACCGTTGAGACGCGGTTGGCGGCGGTGATAATGGCGGTTGGTCCAAAATAAAGATAGTAAAAGAAAAACGGCTATCCTGAAGAGTCGCAGCACGCATGAATGACATTTATTCCCTCTAGACAACGGGTTTGGGCCTAACTACACATATACTTACCGAGATATCTCACCTAAGGGACCTGAATGGTGGTTTGCGAATTTGGTAACCACAACACTACCCCCTCCCCTTTTTACAGACTCGTCCCGAGTCGTCAAATTCTCGTGTGCCATCATGTGTAGTTTTCCCCTTGTACATTTTACCTACGGATCCCTGAGTGCGACATTCATGGTATTCGTGTCCCCAAAATAAATAACCTGAGGGCTGCGTAACTATCTAAACAAACTCACTCACACGGACGACTTAAATAAAATTGCCGGCGCTAAGACAAACATGCCGGGGGCGCACTCATATGTACAGTACATCTTAACCTTAACTTACAAATTTTACACTAAACCATGGCCCAGGATCACTGAACTCTGCAAAAGAAAAGCAGTTAGCAGGGAGCCAGGCTGCTCGCATGCAGTCTCTGGCTCAAAACAATGCAGGTGACAGGGAACGTGGCTGGCTGCTCACACGCAGTCCAAGGCCTTCCCTTTTGAACTGAACGCAGTGAACCACAACGGTGCATGGGCTGCACAAACGCAGTCTCCGTGCCAGCTCAAGTGGCACACGCAATAAACACAATGAATGGATGGATGACTGGATGGACGCAAACACGGTGCACGGGCCGCCACTGCAGGCCCGTGTTGTAGCTGCCAACAGGGCAGTTCTCGCAGCTTGCAAACTGTTGCCTTGACCCTGGCGCACATGGAAATGAACAGGGGGGGGGGGGCAAAGCAAAATTGAACGGGGCTGGTGAACGTGGGCAGTGGGCATGGCATGGCAAAGGCAGCAGGCAAACACAGCCCGCAGAAGAAGGCCGCTGCAGGCAAACACAGCCGGCAGATGAACTGGCCGGCACGGGCCTTGAAGAAAAACAGCCAGCAGATGAACTGGCCGGCACAGGCCTTGCAGCACAGCAGCTGCAGACGATCCAGCCGGCACAGGCCTTGCAGCACAGCAGCTGCAGATGAAGTTGGCCAGCCTTTGCCATTCCGTGGAGGTTGGTGGAGGGAGTGCGGTGGTGCTGGCCACTTGGAAGGCGGGCTCGGACCTACCTACCTGTCTCCCTCCCACCTATCGCCTTTGCCTGTCACTGTACATACCCACTCCCTTAATTTGTCAAACCCCAATTTAGCCCCAACTTATTTTTTTATTTTTACTTCCCCACTATAAATCGTCCCCTAACCCCCTGTACTGTCCTTGTTCGGCTAACCTATCCTGTCACCTAGCCTACTCCCAACCCCTACGTTCCCTTCCCGGAGGGGAATAAGGGAGAGCTAACGTCCTGTGTCGAGGCCCAACGAAGCCTCAGAATGGCCTCCCCAGAGTTCGGCGATCTTAACACCAAGTGGGTCCAGCGGCCCACAACGACAGCGAGGGGATGGATGGTGCGGAGGGGTACATCTCCTAATCTACCCTAACCATTTAACTGTTAAACTACCCCGGGGCTTTCAACAAGCGCCTCTCGCTTAAACTATTGGTTCTAACAACCCAGATTCCCGTCGCCTGTGTTGGTGTCCTCACAATTTCGGGCCTCGCCCCCCAATTTTCTCTCCGTGCCCTCACACGGTCTCATGGCTGGGACACGTGGCTCCCTTTGGCAGGCACGACCCTCTGCCGATTCTCCCGCTATGGCACCCCCGGGCACTACACTGCCTCCGAGCCTACCAGCTCCCTAACACCGGGGAGTGCCCCCCATGGCACCTCCCCTGAAACGCACACGTGGCAGGCTGGCTTCCCGGGCCCCTTTCCGAGGGTCACCCATGCCCACAACACTGCCCACGCGGCTAATGGCGCCCCGGGCCCCCGCACCAAGCAGGCGCACCCGTGCCCACTACGCTATCCCGGCCCCCCATGGGCCCTTGGCCTACCACGGCCGACTAGCCTGGTGCCCGGGGTACCCACTCAGCGATACTCACCTTTCGCAGCCACGCTCCCAAGCCCGTCAACAGGGCTCCTGCACCCCTCCAAATGGGTCTCGAGCCTACTTTCCCACCAACAACAAAACGACCTCCATTTTTCAATTTGACTAACCCAGCTAACTCACTCTACACTGACCCCGGGGTCCCTTGGGTGGGAGTCACTCCTCCCCCCAATCACTCATCGCACCATGCATTCCCCATTCGCTCCATACACACAGACCCGCTGGCCTCACTCACTCAACATGTACACGTACTCACCTCACAACCCACAACTCTTCAACACACACACCGCTGAACTCTGCCATCCTTCTATCTGCATCCCCAAACTAACTCGTGCTCCCACGTCGTCCCTTAAACTACAGCACGTTCCTTTTAACACTACGTAGCTAAGCTACGTCAACTCTACACATTCACAAGTCTGTCACTGTCTCTAAATCATAAAAATCATTTTATTTCCCAACCTAAATCTGGCTACAATCCCTCAAACTAATCCATTCCACGGACTCCATGAGGACTTACCCCTGCCCCATGAAGTCGGTCTCACAATGCTAACCCTTCCCCCTAACTAGTTTCCATCCTGTGCCCAGGGTAAGGGGGTCTTCCACCCCTTGCCCAGGAATCCTGTGCACCCGAAAGTGAGGCTTGCTTTTTTTTTTTTTCCCCATGCGCAGCACCTGCGCGGCAACTCGCAGCTCGCGCCCCTGCCCGTGACGTCATGCAGCTGCACGTGTTCCTCGTCCCTCCTTGGACGGTACCATCCAGCAGGGATACCCCTCCTGCCGGATTCCAACCCCACGTGCAGCCATGGCGTCACCGTGCGCATAAAAAAAAAACACAAGCCCCACGTCTCGAGGGGTTCCCCACGCGAACACATGTGCTTTTCCCGTTGGAGCTTAACACACACGATCGCGTGGAGAACCCGTCCGGTCCAAATCCGTAATCCTGCCTAAACTTTGTCCGTCCGCGGGATCGGCAAATCCACCGCGTGCGTTTCCGGACCGGGACTTCATTCTCGCAAGCGAGCACGTGGCGGTCTCGTGCGTTGCACAGCACGAACCTCGTGCTCACTGCTGGGTGAACCCGGCACGGTCCCCGAAACAACTACAGCCGCTACTCGGCTTTCTTTCCTCTGTCGTCGTCGTCGCCATTCGACCCACGCACACCTGCGTGTTACGACGCTCACACTCCATTCCATCACATTCACCCCGGGAGACGCGGCTGCGTGCTCCCGCATGCCCACCGACATCTCCCTCACATACCGCTCTCTCACACACACGGTCTCCCTTGCACTCGGCCGTTCACTCACGCATGCTCCCTCCCTTGCACACGGTGCCTCACCCACACACGCGGGGGCACTCACACACGGTTCCTCACTCACACACGGTTCCTCACCCACACACGCGGGGGCACTAACCCGCGGTGCCTCACTCACACACGCGGGGGCACTCAACCGCGGTTCCTCATTCACACAGGCCGTTTCATCCACACACACGGCCTCACTCACACACGGTGCCTCACCCACACACGCGGGGGCACTCACCCGCGGTTCCTCATCCACACTCGGCGTGCTGGGAAGCACACACTCCGGCACACTCACCACCACACCACTCACACACGGGGTCGCTTCCACACACGGGGACGCACTCACACCTTGCACCACACACACCGGGACAACCACACTGGGGATTCGTGTCCCCACAAGGGTCTCCGGGGCCTCTATACCCCCCAAGCTCTCCGTGCACCCGTCCACAGCACCCGTCCCCTCAACCTCGCAAAGCACGACCGAACTCACCTGGTCGTGACTCACCTCAAGGGGGCATACTCCCTCCCCTCGTTCCTGGAGGAGGCTATCCCGCTGCTCGCACCGGGCCTCCACCCAGTCCACAAGCTCACCCCCATTGTCCTCCACTACCTCCGTGTGTGTGTGTGCGTCACTTACCCCGTCTTCATCGTGTAGTCTTCCCTCTATCGTTCCCATCTCCCGTGTCTCTGCCAACTCGGTCACCTCTTCAACCTTTACCTCCCTTGTCTCAACTATTTTTATTTCCTTTGTCGTCACCTCGTGTCTCGTCTCACACGTCTTGGTCTCCCCATTTAATTTTTCCCTTTCGGTCACAGTCACGACCCTCGCCCAACACGCCCCCCGAATTATTTTTTCACCCGCCTCCACCGCGGGCCTGTCAGCCGTTGCACCCCCTCCCAGCTCGTTCGTTCCTACACGTGGAGTCGCCATTTTTAGTTCCCTGCTCACGGCCTTCATGCCCGCCTGCAGGCATCGGCCCATGTTCTGCGTCTCACCCCGTAGCTCTTTCATTTCTTTTTTCATATCCGCATTCATCTTTTGTGCATTCGCATCCATATGTTTGTTCATTCCTTTTATTTCGTTTATAAATTCATTTGTGTATGTATCCATCTTTTCGTTCATTTGCTTGATCATGTTCGCTGTCATTTCTGCCAGCATGGCGCATAGCTGGGCCATGTCGGGTGCGCTTGGGTGAGCCGTTTCGGCAGGGGTTGGGGAAGGGTTTTGGTGGAGAGGGGGAAGGGAGGTGTCATACACCGCGGCCGCTGCCGCACCCATTTCGGGCTCTGGGCTCAGTTGGGGGAGTTCATGTTCCTGCACAATCAACATTTCCTGCACGGGGATTTCATCCTGAGCCATGGATTCTACATATTCTACATCCATTTCTAATACCCCCGGCTCCCGCTCGCCTTGAGACGCCATCTTGCTTCTCTTAAAGGGTTAATTTGGCTCGCTCGTAATTTGGAGGGAATCGGGGGTCGCTCCTCTCACCCCTGGACCGATTCCCGTGAATTTAGCCGGAGACAGGAGAGCCCGTTTTCCCGTTCTCCGATACCAGTGCCGCGAGGAGGGCGATGGGTTTATATCGCACGACCTGACACCAGTGTTGCGGATTCGCGCCCGCCGGCGTGCTGACGGCCACGTAACTCGAATCGCGGCACGTCGCCCACCGGACGGACAATCCAGTCGTGACCCTCTCGGACTAACGCCGGGAACCAGTCACGGGTGGACCTTTCGGTCTCACCGCGATCGAGCCAATCGGCCCCCGCGTGGGATAGGGTTGCTCGCCAAATTCGACCTACCTAAGTACCCACACGGAGGGTAGACCGGGCGATCGCACCTCGCCGCAGGTCGACTTCGGACACGGGCCACTTAAGCGACCCGTTCCGTACTATCGGGATAACCGAGCGGTGTTATCGTCGGCCTCGACGGTTCGATTAATTATCGGGCGTATTCAGCCCACTACCAACCCTTTACGTGAAGCAAGATGAGGATTCAATGAAAGAAATGACGAAGCGAAGCGGGAAACAGTTCAACATAAAGCACATTTATTCGCGATGAACGGAAAGCACACATATACAATTACACCAAAAGCACATAGAAAAGAAGACATAAAGCAAATGCGACAATGCAGATATACTACCGACTACGCGAGCACACGGCAACACTTATACAATTTTACTTCACAGACGGCGCCGACAACACACATTCCCAAAGCAAAAGAAAAGAGAACCACCCTCCAGGATGAGGGGGTAGGCGGGCCTGGGGCCGAGACCGTGTCGGGCCTACCCGTCTGGTGATGAGACGCGGAGCGGCGGTGGTGCCTCAACTCCGCGGGCCTCGCGGACAGTGTCTGGTAGGGGGTGGGAAGGGGGCCCCCTTGGTCGCACTATCTCAGCGCGGGGGGAAACAGGAGGGGGTTGCTGATGCTCGGGGAAAGGAGGATTTAACCCTGTCTCGGGTCCCGCGACGAGCGTCTCCACCTCGACCAGGTCGCGCCGTCGGCCTCCCTGGTGTACAGCTCCCGGCACCGACGCGAGCACCCCCTCGTCTGCCTTCGCCGCCGCCGCCTCTCCACAGCTCCGTCCTCTTCGCTCCGACTCCAACTCCGAACTCTTCCTCCTGCGAACTTCCCAACTGCACTCAACTCCAACACACACGACGACACTTTTCTGACGAACGCAGCCGCTTATATAAGCCCCGTGGCTTCGCCTTTGACCCCCTGCCTTCGACCTTTCACCTCGCTCCCCATTGGCCCGAGAAAAAGTGGGCGTGAATGCTTTTTGATCTATGAATTTGCATATAGCGACCGCCCTCCAACGCCCTGGAGGTGGGGCCAAATCGCCCCTTGCTCACCGATTGGACGGAACAAAAGTGGGCGTGAGTCGTTTTTGATCCGTTTTTGGAGCGGAAAGTCCGTGGTTTTGTACACGCTGTTCGGCGCGCGCCCTGCACGAGTCCAATACCGGTACCCACAAGCGGCGCAAGAACGGTGGCGATGCGACGGTTGCGAGGTGTGACGGTAAAAGGTCGTGGCTGCTGTGGTGAAGCGGCGCCGCGGTGGGTGGTTGATGTTGTGATGACCGTTGAGACGCGGTTGGCGGCGGTGATAATGGCGGTTGGTCCAAAATAAAGATAGTAAAAGAAAAACGGCTATCCTGAAGAGTCGCAGCACGCATGAATGACATTTATTCCCTCTAGACAACGGGTTTGGGCCTAACTACACATATACTTACCGAGATATCTCACCTAAGGGACCTGAATGGTGGTTTGCGAATTTGGTAACCACAACAATATATATATATATATATATATATATATATATATATATATATATATATATATATATATATATATATATATATATATATATATATATACACATATATCTCTATATCTCTATATCTCTATATCTCTATATCTCTATATCTCTCTATCTCTCTATCTCTCTATCTATCTCTCTCTCCTCCCCCCCCCTTCCTCACATCCCTCCCTCCCACGGTATAGCAACGTTTGGTGAGGCATCACTCTCTCCACTTCCACCCCCTTTTCCTAGCTTCCCCTCCCTCCTGCCTCCTCTCTCAACCTCCCCTCCCTCCTCTCTCTCAGCCCCCTCCTTAATACACCCCGTCAGTGAAGCAACGGGTTGTATTGTGCTGGCCGGGTATCGGCGACGAGCATGACTGCAATATGGAGCAGTGGAGTCGGCTCCACCGAACACCCGAAATTTAGATCGTACCTTTTGGAAAACTCCGCCAAGTACGGGTTCCTTACCGGACCGTGAATCGTCAATAATTACACCACGTGGTACAGGGTCATTTGCCAATCTTCAAAATACCGAGAGCTCCACATGGCGAGTTTACCGAGTATTCACACCAGGGCCGGATTTACCATGTGGGGGGCCGTGGGCACAATGATTGTGGGGGGCCCCCAAATTTGAAGATTAATCAACAACTTAAATTATAACTGCTTTTTCATCAACAACTGAACTCGTATCTATAGATTTGGCAGATCCTGATCAGGAATGATTTGGCATACATGTTCACAAATTACAATTAAATCTGACAATATGACAAGATGGACGGATTGTTATTGATATGGCTGGTGACTTATCTATGAGCTGATGAGTTATCTCTGAGCTCATTCTAAAATCAAATCACAAAAATGCTGTTGCTGCAAGAGTAAGAGAAAGAGATGGACCGATATAAGAAAATAACAAACGACGCGCTGTCATTAATCATACTACGAACTTGGACTAAAAATCTAACTTCTAAAAACCCTCTGGACAAGAGAAATCCGAAATGGTGATTAATAGCCGACTTCCAGCGACTGCAAATATACGGCAGTGTCATCCACATCAATGAACATACACACGGTGCCTTAATCAATGGACAAGTTTCCTGCGCGACTTCGTGGCAGCGAACTCAGATATGATACTGTCAACCTGCATGGAATTGAGCACATCGGATTCGGTTGAAATGATGGTCAGATTGACCAGTCTCTGCTGCCCCATCGTGGAGTGAACATGGTTCTTGATAAGCTCGAGTTTCGAAAACGAGTGCTCCCCGGAGCAGTTCGACACCATCAGTGAGAGGTAAATCCGACGCAGCACTTCCACGTTTGGGAAAGTATCGGTGAGTTTTCGCTCGATGAGAAAACGGTACATCTCGAGTTCAGTACGGCCCGAGTCTGGCTCTGACTCCTTCATCATGGCTTGGAACTGAATCATTTCTTCTGTGAGGTCAGGTGATAGATCTTCCCGATACAGCTCGACGAGCTTCGAGCATGACTCTCGAATCTGCTCCACTTCGAGTTGAACAAGAGCACGCAGGAATCCAAATCTGTCGCTCATCTCGCTGTAAGCGTTTGTACGCTTTTCCAACTGCGACAGCAGTACGTCGATCACTGCAATGTATCCAGTGATGCGAAAGGACTCCTTGACGTCTAGTTCTACTTCTGGAGTGTGTCCGTAGTCCAAGGGAGCGAGGTGGACATTACGCTTTCGTCTACGCGATCCGCGAGTGAATTCCTCCGTACCTGAGCGCTCCACTCCGTCAACAACGACTGTATCAATCTGATCGCGTAATGACTGCACGAAGCTCGCCAGTGACTTGAGGAGCCGCACGGCTGTGTTGAGATCGGTAGCTTGTGATTGAAGGGTTTTACTCATACAATCAAATCTACCAAGGACAGTAGACCAGAAACCAGTATAGAACCCTATCTCGAGCGTGCACATCGTTTGGTGAAGTGTCTCGGTGATGTTTCTCGTTTCACTATTCAGTTGTTCATCATTTGCGATTTCATCGAGGACATCCATGATTTCGCTATAACCGTCTAGAAGAGCTCGGGTTGCATCAGAATGAGCCGACCAGTGAGTGTCGCTGAGGCGCTTTGGTACTTGCAGACCTTTGGCTTTCAGGGCATCAAATAATCTGGCGTAGCGCGACGTGGAAGCTGTAAAAAACATACACTTGTTCCACGAATTCAAAGAATGCTGCTGCAGGTCTACAGTATCCCACGGCTGACTGACCGACTAAGTTCAGTGAGTGCGTCACGCATGGCACAAATATTGCAAGATGGTTCTCCTGTTTGATCATTCCCTACATCCCGTTGTATCGGCCACTCGTATTAGATGCGTTATCGTAAGATTGTCCTCGGCAGTTAGCGATGTCCAATCCAGTGGCTTTCAAAAAATCCAGTAATGCCGTCGCTTGCTGGAGTCCAGTGTGTCCTGTGTTGCTCAGAAAGGTCATAAAACGCTCCACTGGAGCCTCATTCTCGATGTATCGTAGAATAACTGTGAGCTGGTCGATGTGGCTTATGTCAGGAGTAGAATCGACTGACACAGAAGTATTTTGCCTCTTTCACATGAGCGACGATGTTATCCAGAACAGATTTTCCGATGATGGAGACTAACTCTTCACATGTCGTAGATGATAAGTAGTTGGTGTGGCCACTACCTTGGTTGGCATATTTCTGAATGTGCTGCGCCAATAATGGATCGTATTCCGCAAGTAATTCCATTAAACCAAGGTAGTTACCATTCGTCCGTGACCCAACAATTTCATCTGATCCACGGAACGCCAGACCACGCTCAGTGAGAAACGATATCACGCTCACACTTCGTTTCAGCACCTCCCTCCAATAGGACGCAATCTCACTCACCTGTTTGACGAGTTCAGTGTCCACACGACCTGCGGATGTTGCTCTGTCTGACAAGCGGATGATATTCGCACAATGTACATGCGAACGCTCATGCACCTCGATAGAACGACTGGCATGCTTCCAATCGTTGAATCCTTCCCTGCCCAGGGCAGTAGCGCCTCCAAAGAGCTTGCAAGCGATGCAGTCCAGTTTTCCGGTTGATGTGGAGAAGCAAAGCCAGGACCTTTTCACGGACTCTCCGTTTTGTAGTGTACGGTAAAAAAGATTCTTGGAGCAACAGCGTTTCCGACCTTCAACAAACTGTATGGATGAATCAAAGGGACCAGTGGAATTCTGCAGGGGCTCCAAATCTCGTGATGACCAGAAGTCAATCATCTCTGACGACGGTCGCTCAGGACGCCAACATCCAATGCAATTGGCAAAGCCAGGTCCACGATCAATCAGTATGTCTCGCGCTTCATCATCTGATGCATGTTCTTCATCGGTGGAACCTTCCGAGATGTTGGGCGAATCTTGATACCGGGGTTGAGTTGCCAAATCCGCTTGCTCTGTCTCTGTTGGTGTTCCAGTCTCTGTCATGGACGAATCGCCTGTTTGTGCAGGAGTGAAAAACTCTGAGATTTTCTGGGTCTTGTCGACGACGGCCTTGTGTCTTTCATCTTTTTCCTTGGAACCTTTCTGCTTTTGAGCACCACCG
Source organism: Eptatretus burgeri (assembly GCF_056783735.1). NCBI lineage: Eukaryota > Metazoa > Chordata > Myxini > Myxiniformes > Myxinidae > Eptatretus > Eptatretus burgeri. The sequence continues at coordinate 58,589,608 of NC_140973.1, read as the reverse complement.
TCATATTTCCGTGGAGCCCTGGATTTGTGCCTGTCGTCACCGAAGCCGCTCATTGTGGTTTCTGTAGCTGGTTGGTTCTGGTAACCGAGATATTGTCAGAGTGCACGTGGGACGGACCAGAATCACGAACAACAAGTATTGAAAAGTAGGTTCTGGTAACCGACGGTAAGTCTGCTCATACGGAGGATAATGATGAACAGCGGATCCAGGAAAATACCGTGACCAAACGGTTTGGATGAGACGAGACACCGAAGTTCCCTTTCTGCACAATGTTTATTAATATAATGGCATGAATAACGAAAGTCTCGCTCAGCGAGCAAAGACAATATGGCGACGGTTCACTTACACCAACCGACAAGAAACCGGAAGCTCTCACCATATCCGGTGGGAAAACGCCAAGAAAGTGAGAATTACAGGCTTGCACTACACCGACATGGTATTCATAAAATGCATGAAACATTCATGGGCACAAGAGTACCAAACGTTCATATATATGGTGAAACAGCAAAGACTTTCTAACAAGTATGTTTCACACAACTGGAACATAGAAAGTCACACCATGTTACTGTGCTGTGCGTGTCAGTAAGCAGGGTACTGACAGCGTTCCCTGCCAGCCGCAGTTTCAGTGTGTACAATACTACCCCTGCTGGCCGTGTGCTGTGCTGGCCTGGCCTAGTTTTACCACGTCGACTTTCACCTTTTCACCTCTCCTCTGGCTGGACCTTTGTATTCCTTCTGTGCTTGCTGGGCTCTGGCGGGTAGTGCCGTAGTTAGTTGGCCACGCTCAACCATCCGAAGCATCGATGATCGATCCAAAAAAGGATCCGAATGCGGGCCCCCAATGCCCGAGGTTTGCCCGGGGAATTTTTGACCACGTTGGATCCGTTCTGCGGACCGTGGAAGAAACGGCTTGAAAAAGCCAAAGCTTGAAAAGGACCCTCACAATGACGGACAATTTTGAAAAGATATCCTTACAAAGAGTTTACAATCTTCATTCACCGACAATAAAACTTTAGAAACACATTTTCAAGGGATTTTCAAAATGTCATCGAAATTGTGGGGGCCCCACCTGGCCACCCCTACATCCGATAGTGCCACTAACTAATGCTTCCTTTGCGCAAACACTGGGCTGTGTACTTGGAGCGAGGCTTTTTTTCTTCTTCTCTGCAGTGCCATGGTGGCGTTTTACGGCACGCCCGTTCGTCCCTCTGGGTGATACCAACGTCCCCTCCGATGGCCGATCCGTGCAGCCATGACGTCACCCTGCCAATTGCACCAAGCGCTCGCTTTCGGGGAATTCCCCACGCGGGACGACGTGCGCCGTTTGGCCGAAGCTCGCGCCGCGAGGTCCGGACCGATGATGTCACCCGCACACCGAGCCTGCGCGGTTTCCCATGTAGTGCAGGTTGGCACAAGCGCATCGTCCTGGGAACCCGCTCCGCGCGTTCTGTGAACAGAACACGCGGTATGCAGCACGTAATGCCCCGCACACGTGCCCACGTGGGAACCCGCGTGTTCCAAATTCCATCACTCACCTACATGTTCGCCGTCCACGCGGCCGGCTCGTATCCAACGTGGAGCATTCTCGCGCCGGATCGCAATCGCGCAGACGCGCCCGTGCAGGCCATGCGCGAAACGCACCATGAACCTCGCACACGCCATCACGTGAACTCGGCACTGTAACCAAAATAGCTCTATATGGCACAAAAGGCTCGCCACACCCGTCTCCCGTCTGGACCGGTCCATCGTCCATTTCCTCGCATGCACTCACGCACACCATGACACTCGCATTCTGCACACCTTTCGACACACTCGTACCACTCACACTCAATCACACACACTAGACCGGTCAAAATAGTGATTTACCCACCACAAATTGCAATAGTAATCATTCATGATTTTTTCCACTCCAAATATGTTGTAGAATGACATACTAAAAGTCACCTTAAATCGGAGCATTGGAACATTTCCATTTTGACCTCAGTTTGAGGCAGCATTTTTCCACAAATATCATAAAATAAAATTTTGGGGTAGGGTCTAGATTTATGGTAATATTGTGAACAATTCAAAACTTATCCCTAATATAGAGGTATCAACAGATTCATAATGAAAATACATTTCTAACAATACCATATGTAATGGTATTGACCTAAGATTAGTGTTTTTAGAGTTGATAATGTTTGGAGAATCTGACCAAAATAATTATTTTTTGGATGTATGACCATTTCAGATTTAATTCCCCAGTAAAGATAACTGAATGGTCTATTTACATTGTCCTATGTTATTGTGGTTGCCATAGAAGATGCAATAAATGTACTAATGATTGAAAGGAGCTGAGGGCTGTTCAATTAAATATGCATAGGGGAGAGAGAATCAGAAGGGTGTGGGGGGTAGGGCAAAAGTATATCCAGAGGATAGGTGAGAATTCTGAAAAGGTTCTCACTCACCTAAAAGTCTGGAACATCTTTATTTACAATTCTAATCATGCTTTTGTTTCTCTCAGGTTGAAGTAATCTATTAAAGATGGACAAGTGTGTCTTCTGTAAGGATCCTCTATTGAGTGGACAAAAAACTGCAACGTTAGGTACCAAAGGATGTGAAGGCATTGCAAAAGCTAATGCATTGCGGTCTAGCTGTACAAGTACTGTTCCTGGACAAGTTGTGCATGTCAAGTGTAGAAAGGACTTCTGTTCTCCAAAGTGTTTCGCTAGTGCCAGCAGAAAGCGAGAATGTGACTCTGTTTCTTTCAGTAATACACCAAGTACACGCCAATCCACAGGAAATACATTTATTTATAAAGATAACTGCATATTCTGTGGGCATCCAGATAAATTCCATGGCAAGGTAAAAAGTCATAAACTTATTCCAGTCAGATCAATGGATTTTCCAGATAAAATTAAGAAGTGTTGCAATGATCACAACGATTTGTGGTCAGAAATTGTGAATGGTAGACTTGAGTTTGCACAAGATTTGCATGCTGCAGATGTAGTATACCACAACCTTTGCAGCACAAATATTAGAACAGGGAAGCAGGTACCACAACAGTTCATGGCAGATGATAAAATCCAACCGAAACGATTTAAGCAGGGGAGACCTGATTCGGCAAGGGAAGATGCTTTTAATCAGGTGGCCATGTATTTGGAGGTCAATGATGAGGAACAAATCTTAATACAGGATCTTAAAAACAAAATGGAAGAGATATTGGTTGAGACTGGAATTGAACCATATGGATTTACCTTCATGAAACATAGACTTGAGAAACATTTTGGAGACAACATAACTCTCACTGAGATTAGTGGAAAAGAAAATGTGGTTACATTTCGACATAAAGCATCTTCTATCATCCATGACTTCTACTCCAAACCCAAGAAGTATGACCATGATGAAGAGAAATTAAGAATTATAGAAACCGCAGCCAAACTTATTAAAAGTGATGTAAAATTAGTGAAGCAGCCACAGGAATTTTATCCAAGCTCAATTGAAATATCTTCTACTGACGAGGCTATGTAATCAAAGGTAAGATGGTGCCTGTGGACACTAACTTGAAGCCTGCACCTGACAATCTTCTGGAAGCCTTCAACTGCAATTTCAGAACTAACTGTAGTACACAGAGATGCTCATGTGGAAAATTTGGCCTAGAATGTTCTCCAGCATTTGGAGAATGTAAAGGCCTGCACTGCTCTAACGCAATCCTGCCTGATCCAGAAAGTGATGCTGAGGATGTATTATAATGTGTAATTTGTGACTGTTTTTTTTAAGGTGTTGTTTCGAAGTGACTTACTTGAAGTAGTTTAAATATTTATTTTTCTTCATTAGATATACATGTCAGCTCTTGATAGCACTATAAAATAGTGATTGTTATGTAGTTTTAACAAATAGTGTAGTACGAGTTTACTCGTTACATGTAGTATTGAAAAGAAAATGGCTCCCCTGGAATTGGACTGTTAAGACTCACATGTGCATATTACAAAATGTGTTGTATATTTGCTTTTAGTAGCTTAGTACTTCTGGCTCGAATAGCTTTTTAAGTTTGGTGTTTTTGCTATTTTAAATTCCATAGCAATAAATGGAGATAAAGTATTGTTGCGAATTCGCGCCCGCCGGCATGTAAACGGCCACGTAACTCGAATCGCGGCACGTCGCCCACCGGACGGACAATTCTGTCGTGACCCTCTCAGACTAACGCCGAGAGCTAGTCACGGGTGGGCCTTTCGGCCTCACGATGATCGTGCCAATTGGCCCCCGCGTGGGATAGGGTTGTTCGCCAAATTCGACCTACCTAAGTACCCACGCGGAGGGTAGACCGGGCGATCGCACCTCGCCGCAGGTCGACTCCGGACACGGGCCACTTAAGCGACCCGTTCCGTACTATCGGGATAACCAAGCGGTGTTATCGTCGGCCTCGACGGTTCCGATTAATTATCGGGCGTATTAAGCCCACTACCAACCCTTTGCATGAAGCAAGATGGAGATTCAATTAAAGAAAAGACGAAGCGAAACAGGAAAAACAGTTCAACATAATTCACATTTATTCCGCGGTACACGGAGAGCACACATATACAATTACAACAATTATGCACCAAAAGCAGATGTAACAAAAGAAACACAACAATGCAGATCTTCTACCGACTCCGCAAGCACACGGCAACACTTAAACAGTTTTAATTTATAGACTGCGCCAACAACACATTTACTCAAAAGCAAAAGAAAAGGGCCACCCTCAAAGACAAGGGGACAGACGAGGCCTGTGGGCCGCGAGACCGGGTGGATCCTACCCGTGTCTTGTGATAAGCCGCATATGTGGCGGCGTGGCGGTGCCCCGACTCCGCACTCCTTCGCGGGTTTCGTTTGCGCTGCTTGGAGTGGGGTGGGAACGGGGGGGGGGGGGAACTTGGAGTGGGGTGGGAACCTTTTCGCACTATCTCAGCGCGGGGGGGGGGAAAGGGGGGAATTGTTGATGCTCTGGGGAAAGAGGATAGCTGGCTTGCTTGGGTCCCGTGACGAGCGACTCCACTGCGAGCTCGTCGCCGACCGCCGTCTTCCTTGCCTCGGACCCGAGCTATCCAGTCCCCTCCGCAATTCTCCTCAGCCGACTGCAGCAAACCACCTGTACGCCCTCGCCTCCAGACTCCCTCCGCGCTCCAACCCGACTCGACCGCGCTCCAAGCTCCAGGCTTCCCCTCTCTGCAGCTCCCCGACAGACTCTGAACCCCGACAGACTGCGAGCTCCGACAGACTGACTCTCCTCCAGACCCGACTTGACTCTTCTCCAACTCGCCTTGACTCTTCTCCAACTGACTCGACCAAAACTGACTAAATTCGCCCCGTGCTTGGCGCTTTATAGTCCGGCAGGAGAACCCATATGCAAATTTCTGGATCAGAACGAGCTCGGGGGTGGAGCCACGCTCGCCCATTGGACGGAGAAAAAGGGGCGTGAGTCTCCCCTGATCCTCGAATTTGCATATCCCGATTCTACTTCGACGCGCCTGGAGGCGGGGCCAAACCGCCCCGCGCTTGCTGATTGGACGGATCAGAAGTGGGCGTGTATCATTCCTGATCCGACTTCTCCTCGGAAAGACCGCACTTTGCACCCGCAGCTCGGCATGCATCCAGCACGAGGCCAGGACAGCCTGACGCTCGGTGCCCACAAGCGGTGCGGGAATGGCCGCAGAAGGAGAGGCGAAGGTGGTGGAGGGTTTAAAGTGGTGGTCCATGGCCATGGCGCCGTTTGGAATGGCGGTGATGCGATGTTTGCGGGAGCGAGTTGTGAAGGTAAAGGTCATGGCTGTTGGCGTTGTTGTGAAGCGGCGTTGCGGTTGGTGGTTGTTGTGTGATGGCGGTTGAGAGGTGGTTGGTTCAAAATAAAGATAGAACAGAAAAACGACTATCTCAAAGGGTCGCAGCCCGAATGAATCACATTTATTCCCTCTAAACAACGGGTTTGGGGCTAACTACACATGTACTTACAGAGATATCTCACCTACGGGACCTGAATGGTGGTTTGCGAATTTCCTCAACCGCAACAGTATAACATATCAGCACCCAGGAGGATTCCAAACTTCTAAGCATAAACTAATTGTCTGATTTATTTTATAGGAATATTGATTCGTGAAATTCCAGTAACAAAATAATTGTGTTTTATTTGTATAATGATTCATCATAGTATTTTATTTATGTTGGTAACTTTATATTCTGTAAATATGTTGAGGTTTTGCAGTAATATGACTGATGCCGAAATGGCCATTTGAAGGAAAGAATTTTGGAATATGTTAACCCTCCTTCAATCTACAGTAAATTGGTTATAGGCTTGTAGCAAGGTATTATGTACAAATGTAGGACACGGGGGACCAAAAAATGAAAGTCATTGTATGATTAAGTTTTGCATATCATTTGTTAGCCAACATCATGGGGATTCAGGATCTTTTTGGGCAGAACTTAATTCTTCCTCTTTCTATTGCTCTGACAGGTTCAAGGTCAAATAGACCCAAAGAGTATCAATTATCTGCATCAAGGAACCACTCATATCATTCTAAAATTGGTCTGATGGCTTAGATGTGTATTATACACTAATTGGAAACCACATATATGGAGAATATTTTGTTTACCTGATATTTGACCTTGAGCGAAGAGGTCAAGGTCATATGAAATTAACAAATTGATCAGTGTTCATTCAGGTCATAAATATAATATGTACATAAACTTAACCATAGAAATACATGCTGTGATGAATCAAACTAACATCTTAGGATTAAAAGTGCAGATTTTTTTTTTTTTTTTTTTTTTTTTTTTTTGTATACCTTGGTCGAGGCTCGTATGAGAGCTAACACACAACTCACAGCAAGGAGGCATGAGACAAGAGGGGCGGGAGTGGAAGGGACAAAACATTGGGGAACAGACACAGGTGAACTGTGGAAGGGAGAGGGATGGGGATGGGACGGGGAACATGGCGAGGGGAAGATGGACATTAAAGGGACTTTCAGGAAGGAAAGCAGGAGAATTGAAGGAAGTGGGCTTGGGTGGATTATCGGGGGTAGAAAAGATCGAGGATTTGGATGGGGGAAGATAAGAGGTGGTGGTGAACAGCTGTTTTGAAAGCCTGGAGGGAAGAATGGGAAAGAATAGAGTGAGGAAGTTTATTCCAAAGGCGGGAAAAAAGAGGAATGAAAGAGTGAAGATGAGCAGTGATTCGTGATTTTGGTAGTTTTACCAGAAGGGGGTTGTTGGCGGACCTTGAGCGCCCTGTGGAAATGTGGTTGGGACAAATCACAGAGAGAGCAGGGGGGGCAAGGCTGGAGAGGAGTCGGTAGAAGACAGAAAGACCACCGACCAACCTGCGGTGATTGAGTGAGAGGCCCAAAGACTCAGCTTCATTGCGGGAGATGCCAATGATCTTAAAAGCCCTGGTTTCGATAGCGTGAAGTCGAGAAAGGTGGGAGGCAGGAGCACCAGCCCAGAGGGGAGAGCAGTACTCCATCAGGCTACGGACAAAAGCTTTGTAAGTGGTCAGGAGCTCAAGAGGGCCGAGGAAGGACTTTGCACGACGGAGGATTCCCAGTCGGCGACTGGCTTTTGAGGCAAGGTTGGAAATGTGACTTTCCCAGGAAAGGTCATGGCAGATAGTGAGACCCAGAAGCTTGAAAGAAAAGACTTCTTCCAGAGGATTGTTGAGAAAGTGGATGGGGGGGTTTTGTAAACGGTCCTTTCGAAGAGACATAGTGAGAGTGTGAGATTTGTCTGGATTGAAGGACATGTTCCACGTGTTGGACCAGTTTGTGATTTTATCCAGATCTGCAGTGAGCGAAGAAGCTGCTGCTTGCCGGTCTGAGGGATGACAGATGGTACGGCAGAGGGTGGAGTCATCGGCAAAGAGAAATAGAGGATTTTCCAGAGAGTCCGAGAGATCATTGATGAAAACCAGAAAAAGAACAGGGCCCAGAACGCTACCTTGAGGAACTCCAGCCTGCACAGGAAGAGGGGATGAAAGAACTCCATTTAGGGCCACACGTTGACTGCGACAGGAGAGGAAGTCTGCGAGCCATGAGTGGAGATGGCCTTGAATACCATGGGAAGAGAGTTTGGTGAGTAGGGCAGGGTGCCAGACTGTGTCAAAAGCACGTGATATGTCCAGGGATACGGCTCGGATTTCCTGTCTGGCATTGAGGACCTCCATCCATTGATGGGAGAGCAGTAGCAGCATATCTAGGGTAGAGTGACCTGGTCTGAAACCAAATTGATGATTGGAAATCAAGCCATTGGAGAAGAGGAAGGATTTCATGTCTGAAGCGATGATGGATTCCATAACCTTGCTGATGATTGGGAGAAGGCTGATTGGTCTATAGTTACAGGGATCTGTTTTTGCACCTTTTTTATGCAGGGCAGTGATGTTAGCAGATTTCCAAAAATCTGCTATTGCTAAAGATTTCTTTAAAATCTGCTAAAAAAATCTGCTAAAGATTTCTTTAAAATGTTACGTACTTCCTAACGACCTTTGATGTTCTGTATACTGAACACAAACTGGCCTTTGGTATTGATTTTTATATCATAGGGCCATCTTGGTAAACTTATTCTATGGTTATAAAATCAAGCTTCTAGCTACCAGTAATTTTGTAGCAGCTTGGTAAATGCAATTTGTAATGTACTTCCGAACATTTTTGACCCAATCATGGCAGTGAACCTAAAAACTGGTATGTAGTAATGATCCATGTTGAAACTTGCCATTATAAATCATCACTTTATGCAGAAGTAAATTGCAATTTGAGATGTTCTATCAGATGCATTTCAAATTTCTGGAATAAGATTTTGTAAGCTTCACTATGACTGGGGGAAATTTTGCAAAATCTGAGATTTTACACATTTGAGGGTGCCAAGATATGCAGAAGGTCATAAGAAATGTACTGTTATGAGGAATTGTTCTATTCTTATGTATAATGAGATATATCAAACAAAAAAATGCATTTTCAACCATTTTGGACAACATATACAATCATACATGCAACCCATTTCTAAAAAATGAGCTATAGAAATGAAAAAAAATAGCCTGTGTTTGGATAAAAAAAAAACATGCTTTGTAAGCAACTATATCCATAGCACCCATAGCAAAGCATACATTTTCTGAAAGCACAGACACTTGGGCATTATATAACATTAAGATTGTTTGTCTTATTAAAACTGGGTTCAATTTCTAAGCTTTCTCCTCATTTAGGACCACAGTGTACACAATTTCATGCTTCAAGCCTATATCTCACTAACTACATTACATATTGGCAAAATAAAAAACTGTGACAGTCAGAAAACATGTATATAGATATTCAGACCAATTGCGGACCTACTTTGGAAATTAAAAAATTGTGAATTTAAAAATGTCAACATATATGTCTAAATTCGATAATTTTTACTGATCGGCAGAAATGTTTTTCTTCCGTTATGATGTTAATTTTAGGTCTACATCATAACTTGTGGTGTTGTTTGAAAGGTAATTTTATTGTGAATCTACTGATATCTTAATATTGAGAATCGACCAGTAATTTGTAATGATATGGTCATGTTACTATACCCTCCCCCTATATTTTGGCTGTCAATTTTTTCTCCTATGTCAACTTAAACTGAGGTCAAAATGAAGCTGTTCCAATGCCCCAATTTAAGGTGACTTTTAGTATGTCATTCTATGATATATTTGGAGTGAAAAAAAACTTGAATGATTACTATTGCAATTTGTGGTGGGTTTGACCCTAAAATGTCCTATTTTGACCGGTCTACACTGGGACATTCACTTCGGGGATTCGTGCTACCTCAAGGGGTCCCGGGATCTCTTTACCCTCAAGCTCCGCGTGTACCCGTTCGCCTCAGACATCCCCTCGACCTCGCACGGCCCGATCGGACCCACCTCATCGTGATCTGCTTCAAGGGGGCATACAGTCTCCCTTTGTCCCTTAAGGAGGCCATCCTGCTGCTCACACCCGGTCACAAAACATTCTACCATCTCAACCCCATTGTCCCTCACTAACTCTATGTGTGTGTGTTCGTCTTCCGTTTAATTTAATTTGTCCCCCTCTATTGATTTCTCCGTCTCCGTCACCTCCTTTGGTTCTTCCGTCGTCCCCTCGTGTCTCACCCGACACATCTCCCCAACAATTATGACGTCGCTCGTCCCGACCTTACCCGTGTCCATTGCGGGCCAGACAGCCGTTACACTCCCCCATGGCTCGCTCGTTCCGCCACGTGGTGCTGCCATTTTGTAATCCATCATCGGTATTTCGCCACGTGCGATCACCCTTATTGCCTTTTGCCCTGCCTGGAGGTTCAACCCATGCTCTGCATCTCACCCCGCCGCATTTGCAAATCACCCCTCATGTCATCCATTTTGCGCTCCATACTTTGCGCGCTCGCTTCCATATCACCCCTCAGCGCCTGCATACCACGCGCGTTCGCGTCCATTTTGGCATCCATCGCCCACGCATTCGTTCTCATTTCTTGCATCAATGCCTCCAACATCCGCCCCATGTCAAATGGCGGAGCTGATTCGCCATGATGGTGTGCGGAACCGGCCAGGATCGGGTAGGACATTTGACGGGGGGGGGGGGGGGTGTCATACGCCACCCCTGCGCCCCTTTCGGACACCAAGTTTGATTGCGGGGAAAGTTCCTGCATGGGGGTGGTGTTCTGGACCACTGATTCGTCTACCACTACATCTGCCTCACTACCCACCTGCTTCAGCTCATCTTAGTTCAGCATGTTGCGTGTTGAGAAGGGAATTTAAAAAAAAACGCTTGCAATTTGGGGGAACGGGGGGGGGGGGTTCGCTCCCTGCACCCCTGATCTGAATCCATGAATTTCGTGGAGACGGAGGAATTCGAATTCCGCTCCTGAACACCAATTTGTTGCCGGATTCGAACCTGTCAATTTTGTTCATGGAGGCGGAGGGGATCGTATCTCCACGACTGACCAATTTGTTGCGGGCCGGGTATCGGTGATGAGTACGACCACTAGATGGAGCAGTCGAGTCGGCTCCACCGAACACCCGGAATTTAGATCGTACCTTTCGGAAAACTCCGACAAGTACGGGTTCCTTACCAGACCGTGAATCGTCAACAATTAAACCACGTGGTACAGGGTTATTTGCCAATCTTCAAAATACCTAGAGCTCCACGTGGCGAGTTTACCGAGTATTCACACCCTCGACGGCACTCGTACGGAACGAGCCACTAGCGTGCTCGAACCGTGTGCGACCTGAGGGGATGATCACCGAGATCCGTCGGTCCAAATGTCCCCTTACGGCGGCAACAACGGCCTGGCTAATTCTCCAACACGCGTCACGCGAAGCCAATGTAAGGAAACACAGCAACGAACTGATATATTTAACACATGGGTTTATTTATAATGGGGCGGGGGGGGCACGCAAGAAGCAGAGTTATCCGAATAAAGAGAATCACGCATGTACAGCAAGGCACTTAACAATTTATTACCTTCGCATTCTGCGAAAGGTTATGTTTTGGTCGGCGTGTATTTATTTATTTATTTATTTATTTGTAATCTTGTGATTCGTATAACTCAAAAAGTATTAAACCGAATTGCATGAAATTTGGTGGAATGATTGGTTATTAGCCAGGAAGCATTCGATTAGATTTTGGGATCGTTCGGGTCAAAGGTCAAGGTCAAGGTCACGAAAAGGTCAAAATCGTCTTTTTACGATAACACGGTCAATTTTTATTCAATTTGCATACAACTAACGCCAAAATGTTCAGAATTCAATGCCTCATCTTGTGATATGCAATATGACACAATGACGCCCGTACTCTTGTTACCGGTCGGGGTCAAAGGTCAGGGGGGTCACGACCTTGAAAAATATGCGGTTTTTGTCATAACGCGGTCAATTCTTGTCCGCTTTACATGAACCCAGCACCAAAATGTTCAGAATTTAATGCCCAATCTTGTGACACAATGATGTCATAACACATGTCACCGGTTGGGGTAAAATGTCGGGGGGGGGATCACGCCCTTGAAAAATATGCGGTTTTCGGCATAACTCAGTCAATTCTTATTCGATTGGCATGAAACCAGCATCAAACGAGATTACCTTCTCTTGTTGAAACGTTGTATTCACCGAGCTTGCGAGTGAAGACTCGCCAAAATGACGTGAGTTGATTGTTGTTTAGTCCGTAGCCCCCGAAAGTCGGGGGGGGGTCATGACATTATAGATATGTGGTTTGTGTCATAAGACCATTCATATGAAACCAGTTCCCCACACTCATACCAAGAACAAAAAAAAGTAGTGGCGGCGAAGGTATGCGCTCTATGAGTGCCCGTTTTAGTTTCTCACTAGGACGGGCCCACGCTCAGACGCACACCCAAAGAAACGGACCCAAAGTGGTCTTTATTGAGGCCTCCAGCTTGGAGAGAAAGGTGAGCTGAAGACCAGAGCCTGCCTCGGACTTGTCCACCTCGTGTGGTCTTTGAGCTGATTCGAACCGGGCACCAGTGAGAGGCGAGCAGAATCCAGACACCGGCGAGCAGAATCCAGACATCAGCCTCCTCAGCTGAGCTCGGCACTCGTCCTGGCAACCAAACCTCTCCTCTGTATCCTTCAGAGAGACGGCGCGCACTCCTTGCAGTTCTGTTCGGGGATGGTGTCTCTCAAGCTCTCTCCAGCCCAGGATCTCTTAGAATCGCACTGCACCCTTATTCACCCTGTCTCCACGTGGGGGCGGGGGGGGGGGAACGCCTCCGTCCTCCCCACGCTCCCTCACTGGACCGTGCGCAGAATCCCTCCCTCCCTAATTTGGTGCGCAGAATCTCTCGTCGCCCTATCATTGGCTAAAACGAGTGGCAAGTCCGTCGATTGGCCCGGGGGCATGGTGAAGTCACGCGGACCCCTTTCTCCCTGTCACGGGATCTGATTGGCTGAGCGGCGGTCACCCCACCCGTAGCACGCTGATTAGTCGGGGCTGCCGCGAGGCTCTTCCTTGAACTCCGTCCACCAAACAGCCAGAGGAACATTATCCTGTGTGGGCTCCGCCCACATATGTGCTGGCACGCACGTAGACAATGGCGTCGGCCAGAGCGAGGTGAAGGTGATGCTGGCGTTGTCATAGTTATGAGGGGTGTAAAAATGAAAGAAAACCCTGACTATCAAAGTAACTCACAGCGCAAGTACGTTTATTCCCCCATTAAATGAGGGACGGGGACCCTAACTAAAGACACATACTTTCCGATATAACTGTTCTATAGGACCTGTATGTTGAGCGCTCAAGGCTTCCAGATTCGCAACAGTATTTGCTCGGAGTATCATAAGGGTTCGAAGGAATGGTTATAGTATTGTTGCGGTTCTGTTAAACTGCGTGTCTGAGGGAATGGCACACAACATGCAGAGATACCAAGGTAGTTATTTCAATAGTATGCATATTAGTTAGCCCTCTCCATATGTCTAGTGGTTAAATTGGAAAGATGCATTGCATAGGGCTCTTTTAGTTCGGTGTTTAATCTTCAATCTCTGCACTTCTTCTTCCACTCCTTTGTCCCTCTCACATGAAACAAGCAAGCACGTGTGCACCAAACCCATAACGACGACACCAACCAAACAAAGCAGCACTGTGAGCGCCTCATTTGCATCTGCACGCCATTTTCCATTAAAAACCGCACCAATTCTGAACTGCCGTCTCACATCAGACCTTCATTCTCCTCACCATACTGTACCACGCTCACCACAACCACTTCACACAACTACCAAAAATACCAGCAACAACCCACGCTTACATATTAATTACAAACGCGACCGTTATGGATGATATAATTGCAAGGAATTTCCACCTCTTCGCTACAACACCACATTACAATCTCTTCACTACAAACGCCACAATCAACACCTACTTCTCTACAAGCGCCACAACTGTCACTCATTCATTTAACACTCACCGCAGCCTCAAGAGACGCTGAGGAGAAAAGGGTCGGGTTATTACGGGGCATAACTCGAAGCACGAACGTGCGCTGGAGCTCGTTTGAAGATATATGCGAAGTGCAGGGATTTCCATAAAATCCCACGGTTAAAATGAGGCCAGCGCATGTTCAGGGCCAGAGAGCACCTCCAAAAACCATAGCCCCATGTTAAAGTCGGAGCTCGGATGCATGGCCATGTTGGCGAGTGATTGGGCCATTTTTCGGTTTCAGGGCCTGGTGGGGTGTGGCTATGACCGCTATGGACCATGGAGGAATCTTGAATTCACCAAGAGCCTCGTTTGTTCTGACTTTTGGCTCCTCCCCTCACCGGGGTTCATAAAAAGTGCAAACGCAGCTCAGTTTTGTAAGAACGAGCCAGGGGCAGAGCTAGACAGAACTTACCAGGACGAAGAACTCGCAAGACACCAGAGCTCGCCAGACATCGGACCTCGCCGGGGAAACAGGTGGCACAAGGAAAGCAAGCATCCTTGCCAAGCAAGGGGCACCGTGGCTCAGCGTGATCAAGCATGAGATCACGAGCTACTGCTGCGAACCGGTGCTGCTCTCATTCTATTGACACCCAGTTAGGCTGCATCCCGCAGCAGCACTTACATGTACAGATTCTCACACCACTATGATAGAGTCTTTTCTCTGACACACCTTTCTTCAACCATCGATCTCTCGTCTACTGTGGGCGCAAAAGAGCAATCAACACGGACGAGCCCAAGGAAGAACGTTCTTTTCAGAATGAACAAAAGAGTGAACCGTAATGACCTGCACCTCATATTCTTCCTCTTACACCACGCTGCACCTCAAGTTGCATTCCACTTGCATTTCTCACTCACGTACCCTCGACACTCTCAGTATTTGTCCCTCCTCCCCTCTCCTAAGCTTTTTGCATTGCACAAGTCTACCGATCACGCCAGGTATTGAGAGGTCACTAATCCTCAACTGCTTCTATCTCTTTGGGCTAACCTCTAATTTTTTCTAATTCTCTAATTTTCCTCGGGTCTGTGTGTGCATGATGGCGCCTGTCGTAGTACAAGTTAAGACTGTTGAAGAATATTCGGGATAACTCTGCTCTGTGTCTTCTTCTTCTTTTGTAAATATTGTTTGCTTTTTGCTGCACCCCACAAATTCCTTGCTTTCCCGATTGTACATTTGCAATAAATCCCATCACTGTGCCACATAACTTTCCTCGCTCTTGTTTAAATAAATCTGCTTGTTAGAAATGTTCCCAGCTCGTTTTTGTCTTTCACTCCATTTGTCAAGCATGGCCCACACCATAGCTAAGCCAGGACGTTATTCCCCCAAATATGTTAAATAGCCAGTGCGTACTTGGCACCTCCACTTGGCTGCACCTGAGATGGTAACTTAAGTAACACGAGTACGCATCGAGGGCGTGGTTCCCCGATAAGGAGATCACATGTTGTTTGGTAAACGGTTGTCAAACGGAGGACCCCGGGTCGCATAGTTAAGTTATTGGCGTTCATGGTCGATAAGCAACCAGCCGCAACACAAAGTTATTCATGTGCGACAGCCTGTGATTCCCAGTGAGTCCGGAGAGGAACCAAGGACAGCCTCCCCCTCGTGGTTCCCCCTGTGACTCCGGGGCCGTGACAGTATAATAACAGGGTTAAAATGAATGGTTATAGGATCATAAAGGGTTAAAGTTAAGAGTTAAAGTATCATGGGTTAAAAAGAATGGTTATAATTTCTAATGTTGTAAAGGGTTAAAATAATGAATGGTTATAATATCATGAAGGGTTAAAATGAACAGTTATCATGTCATAATGAGTTCAAATCAAAGGTTGTCATCTTGGGTGTCGTTCAGTGGGGGACCGGGATATGTCATCCGCCCCCCCCTCCAAAACCCATCCACACTTTTCAATAGTGATCAGCACCTTTGGTTGTGGTATCATAAATGATAAAATGGTTGTAATATCTGGAGAGTCTTTTTCTTCATCTGCATGCAGTGCAAGGCTGCGATGTAGCATCATTGGCTGATGAGGGTGTGGCTGTGCCACTGATGCAATGCCCTCTACTGGTTAAGGCAGGATTTTGTAATTTGTTCACAGTACAGGCGAGAGCTCACCCACTCTTCGCGATGGACACCATGGGATCTTTAATGTCTACCAACTACTGCCGTCCAATTTAATATCCATCTGAGGGATGGCACACACATTGATTGATTCATCACCCTGCCTGTGAAACACCATTAGGATAGTTTCTTGTTGGGTCATGATTTGAACCCAGGCTGGACAGCTCAGAGGTAAGTGTGATCATAAAGTTATACTAAGGGTTAAAATGAATGCTTATATTAAACATCAATTAATTTTCACATGAATTACAAGGATAGTCGTCGAAGTCAATGGACTTTTACATATACAGTACTGTCTTACAAAGACAGTAGTTTCTGTTTGTCTTCACAGGAGCGATCAGGCTCATCAATGTGTGCAGTCACTCGAACAGCAAGGCATACAGTCAGACAAACATCATAGGAATGAACAAACAGGATATGAGTAAAGGGAGGAGGAGAGGAAACACGAAAACGAGCAACTAAGATGGTTGGGCTCGGAGAGGTTAATGGGAATAATAAAGATCATGGGACAGAATTTGGGATGACAAGAGATGGCAGTACATTGCTTCAGCTTGGAGTCCTGGAGTGAAGAGTGAGACAGAACAGACTTTGGAAAGTGGTTCCATGGATGGGAGAAGTAAGGAATAAAAGAGTTGAGGTGTGCAGTCAGTATGGACTTCAGAAGTTGAACCAGGAGGTTACTGGAAGAACACGTGCACATTGGAGAAGACAGAGAGGGTCGGAGGACCAAGAGAGCAGAGGCAGCAATAATGTAGAAATGGTGGTAAAAAAGAGAAAGAAAAAAACAAGCAGAGGTACATTTAAAGTATACCACCCCCATGGCAAATAAATGAATCACAAATCCTCCAGCACGCACCACATGGAGATGGAATTGCGAAGGAGCTGTGTACAATAATTGATTGATTAATTGCATAATTAAAATAAATATATAATAATAGTAAAATAATTAATTTCTTCATCAAATGGCTACTCGAACACCACCGTTTCATCCGAATCTGTAACTTTTTGAAAATTAAGTAATTCATTGAAAAATGAATAATTAATCGATTAATTGATTAAGCAATAAATCAAAGATACCCTTTATTGCCAAAACACTTGTTCACTGTCATGTCCACATATCACTTTCCGAGCTCAAAAGGTACCCGAGATATTTTGCAGATGAGAAAGAAAATAAATAAGGAAATAATAAATCCATAATAATTAAGTAACTAATCAATTAATTGATTAATCAAAACAATAAAAAAATATTGTTTTTGCCAAAGCAGGTCTTCACGTTTGTCCCCAAATTTCAGCTTCCTTGCTCAAAGGATGGCTGAGATATCCCCCAGCCAAACAGAAAGAAAATAATTTATCGATTAATTGATTAATCAATAAATCAAAAAATACCCTTGAAGCCAAATCACTTGTTCACTGTCATGTCCAAATATCAGCTTCCTAGTTCAAAAAGGTGCATGAGATATTGTGCAGATGAGAAAGAAAATGAATAAGTAATTAATACATCCATAATAATGAAGTAATTCATTGATTAATCGAAAAATAAAAAGTGATTTTGCCAAAGCACATCTTCACTTTTGTTCCCAAATATCAGCTTCCTCGCTCAAAGGATGGCTGAGATATTGCCCGAACAAATAAGAAAACAAACAAACAAACGGAGTAAAACCTGAGTACGACCTTCCCTTAGTGTCCGGCGAAGACGTCCTGCATCGCCTGGATATGGAATTGGGAAGTAGCGGTGTACAAAAAAAAGAAAAAATCACACCCATGTCCAAAGGAAGCAGCGGTTTATTTTGGAATTTTTAATACTTAATAGGCAAAGTCTAGAAACGAATGAAACCCATTAGAATTACCCTTTGGAACCCTCCAGAACCAACCTTTAGAACCCATCGAAATACCCTTTAGAACCACTCTTTACAACCCTGTTGAATTACCCTTTAGAACCCATTACAATTATCCTTTAAAACCCTTTAGAACCTCGCTTCTGTTGTACCCTTTGGAATAACCCATTATAATTATCCTTTAAAACCCTATAGAACCACACTTTAGAATTACCCTTTAGAATTACCCTCGAGAGTCGAGAACCCTTTGGAACCCTTCGGAACCACCCTTTACAACCCTGTTGAATTACCCTTTAGAACCATTATAATTATCCTTTAAAACCCTTTAGAACCACACTTTAGTATTACACTTTAGAATTACCCTCGAGAGCCGAGAACCCTTTGGAACCCTTCGGAACCACCCTTTAGAACCCTGTTGAATTACCCTTTAGAACCATTATAATTATCCTTTAAAACCCTTTAGAACCACACTTTAGTATTACACTTTAGAATTACCCTCGAGAGTCTTGAACCCTTTGGAACCCTTTGGGACCACCCTTTACAACCCTGTTGAATTACCCTTTAGAATTGCCCTTTAGAACACATTATAATTATCCTTTAAAGAACACTGTAAGGTGTTTGAATGCAACCATCCTGAAAGGTCAGCCATCACAAAGCATGGCCTCAGAGTGGGTCACACTTGAGGATGGGATGATGTCAAGGTCCTCGCTACAACTCCACATCGTGCCAGGAGATGGATGTCGGAAGCATGGCACACAGCGAAGTCAAACTCACCTCTGACTGAAGAAATGGTAGATTTAACACAGGCTTCCACTCAATTACTGCATAAGGGCAGAAATGACCCACAGAGAGAAGAGGCTGGACACATTGACATGTGATCATTGCTGATTGCGGTAGAGTCACCACAATGCCATCGTTAACATTGCCATCATGGCTCACCATTGGTCAGTTAACCCTCAGGTCTGATTGGCTGCTGTGCATGAGACTCTGAAACACGGCTTTATGATTGGTGGTTCAGTATAGGCCACCCCCTCATCTAGCATTTATATGGGAGGGAAATGAAGTTTTTTTTACTCAGGAGGAAAGTCAACGGATGCACGTACTCTGTGTTGATAATTGAAACTTTGAAATCAACAATTTTTTACTTGATTGCAAGAGGTTGGAGCACCCATTATGATATGTATGTACATACATACATATATATATATATATATATATATATATATATATACATATATACATATATATATATATATATACATATATATATATATATACATATATATATATATACATATATATATACATATATATATATATATATACATATATATATATATACATATATATATATATATATACATATACATATATATATATATATATATATATATATATATATATATATATACATATATATATATATATATACATATACATATATATATATATATATATATATATATATATACATATATATATATATATACATATATATATATATACATATACATATATATATATATATATATATATATATATATATATATATATATATATATATACATATATATATATATATATATATACATATACATATATATATATACATATATATATATATATATATATATATATATATATATATATATATATATATATATATATATATATATATATATATATATATATATATATATATATATATATATATATATATACATATATATATACATATATATATACATATATATATACATATATATATACATATATATATACATATATATATACATATATACATACATATATATATATATATATATATATATATATATATATATATATATATATATATATATATATATATATATATATATATATATAGATACATATTTATACTTATATATATAGATACAAATATATATATATATATATACATACACATACACATACACATACACATACACATACACATATATTGTTACGAATCTGGAAACCATGCGCACTCAACATTCAGGTCCCAAAGCTAGTTGTGCCGGTAAGTACGTGTGAGACAGGTCCCTTTCCTTTTTGTCTAGTGGGAGACTCTTCCACCATCTGTTTCAGCATGAACATCCCATCCATCATGCCCCTACCCTTTCAAAACCACTGCTGCTCTTCTCTGATCTCCACATTCTTCCTTATCCTCATGTCAAAAATCCTCTCCAGCACCTTCATGACATGGATTAGGAGCGTAATGCCCCTGTACTTTCCTAGATCATGAACATCACCCTTCCTCTTCAATATCGGCACAATTATCTCTGTCCTCCACTCTTCTGGAATTGAACCCTCTCACATACATAATCAAGTCTCTTCATCCAACTGACTCTGACTTCTTCTGCTGCAATTATCATCTCTGTCCACACCTCATCAATGGCTGGTGCCCTTTCCTTCCTCATAGTCTTCAATGCCGTCCACATTTTCTCCTCTGGGATCTCCACCAACTCCACATAACATGGCAGCTCCAGCTCACTGTTGCTTCCTTCTTGGTTCAACAGCTCTTTGAAATATCCTTCTCACACCTTCACTACTGCCCCCCTCTCTGTCACTAGCCTCCTGCCACCATCCTTAATCACCCCCCCCCCCAACTTCATGTCCTCATCATCCTTATCCCTGTCATGAGCCAACTTTTATATCATCTTCCTCCCATCATCCTCTTCCAACTTTTTGCACACCTCCTCTTCCATATCATGACTCACCTTATCCACAGCTCTTCTTGCTGCTTTCTTATTCTACACATACAGGTACAGCAACCCCGTGATCTTCTCAATTCTCTTTCAAACCTTCTTTTCACCAACTGCCTTTGCTACCTCCTCTGTCCACCACATCTAGTTTCTATCCCTCGATGATGCACCCTTTCCTGATGTCCTTCCACACAAAACTTCTGCAATTCCCACAAACGCCTCTCTGTACTTCTATTCCTCCTCCAAACTTTTTGCTTCTTTGCGAAGTTGCTCATACCAAGCCCTCAACCTCTCCTACGACGACGTTTCCCCTACATTTCCCCACCTAATAATCTTCCGATCCATGCTGTTAACCACCCTCCTTTTCTTCATCCATACCACATACACCACAGGGTCGTGCTGGGTGGTAACATGCTCACCCACTACTGCCTTATAATCATTAACCCTCCACAACGGTTGCTTCCTCACCATGACCAGATCCAATGTTCCATGATGTCCACTCCTAAAGGTAATCTTGTGGCTTTCCCGCTATGAAAATAATAAACCGGCTGTCGCCATCCCATTCCTCACTACCAGCACCACCAGCTCTTGACCCTCTATTCCTCATTTCCCAACCAAATTTACAAATGCATTCCTCTTTTCCCGGCTCTGCTACTTCCACATGCACGTTAAAGTCCCCCGCAATGCAAAGCATCACCTCCGGCTCAACCAATCCCATCATCATCTCCAGTGTGTCCCTGAATTCCTGCTTCTCCACCCCAGTCCATCCTGTTTGTGGCCCATATACCGACATAACATACACCCTTTGCCTCTGTATCACCACCCATGCCATAAGTATCAGTCCCTCCCATCTTACCACTCTGATCACATGCTTGCCGATCTCTTCCAACATGATTATTCTCATGCCAGTACTCCTTCCATCCCCACCTGCATGCAACAACTTGTATCCTCCTACCAATCTCTTCTCCCCGTCTCCTTTCCATCCAGTCTCCTGCACACACAACACTTCCAACCTTCTTCCCTGCATCATTTCCACCACTACAACTCCAATCCCCCCAGTGACACTTCATTCAAACTACCTAGCCTAACCTCACTTCTGAACCACTGCCCACCTGGCAGAGGCAGTATTATCTTGATCAGTTTGGGATTCTCAGGTCATCAATCAGCTGTGCTGCCTGGGCTGACCTTCTGGACCCACTACCTTATAGCCTGTTATCATCATCTTGTACACACACACACACACACACACACACACACACACACACACACACACACACACACACACACACACACACACACACACACACACACACACACACACACACACACACACCTCTCCCTCCACACTTGACTCCTCACCCCCACCCTCGAGGCACTCATCCCTACCTCCACCGCACGCACTCCCTATTCTCTTCTTCCCCCAACCCCTCTCACTCCCACTCCTCCCCTTCCTTATGTCCTGCTCTCCGGCTCTCTTTAATTCATAAAATTTGTGCTTATTCACCTCACAAGTAAATGCTTTTCACAAAAGTCACAGTTCAAAAGCCACTCAGTACATAATATGTATGTATGTGAGTATGTATGTATGTATGTATCATACATACATGACTCACCTTAACCAGAGCTCTTCCTGCTGCTTTCTTCTTCTACACATACAGGTACATAATGTATGTATGTATGCATGTTGTTGTTCGTCTTTCGGCTGCTCCCGTTAGGGGTCGCCACAGCGGATCATCCGTTATGATCCGCATTCTGATTTGGCACAGGTTTTACGCCAGATGCCCTTCCTGACAACCCTGGTCGCCTCTTACGACACAGGGATAAGAATTGGATTCGCCATGATTCCAGGCTGCCCGAGACCCTCTCATAGCATGGCCCAGCGGCCCTCAAGCGATCCTCCAACCCAAGCCTCCGAGTAGCGGGATTACAGGCGCATGCCACTACGTCCGGTGTATGTAAGTATATATATATATATATATATATATATATATACAAAAATATATATATATATATATATATATATATATATATACAAAAATATATATATACAAAAATATATATATACAAAATATATATATATATATATATATATATATATATATATATATATATATATATATATATATATATATATATTGTTGCGGTATTCGTGCCCGCCGGCATGCTGACGGCCACGTAACTCGAATCGCGGCACGTCGCCCACCGGACGGACAATCCAGTCGTGACCCTCTCGGACTAACGCCGGGAACCAGTCACGGGTGGACCTTTCGGTCTCACCGCGATCGAGCCAATCAGCCCCCGCGTGGGATAGGGTTGCTCGCCAAATTCGACCTACCTAAGTACCCACGCGGAGGGTAGACCGGGCGATCGCACCTCGCCGCAGGTCGACTTCGGACACGGGCCACTTAAGCGACCCGTTCCGTACTATCAGAATAACCGAGCGGTGTTATCGTCGACCTCGACGGTTCGATTAATTATCGGGCGTATTCAGCCCACTACCAACCCTTTACGTGAAGCAAGATGAGGATTCAATGGGAGAAATGACGAAGCGAAGCGGGAAACAGTTCAACACAAAAGCACATTTATTCGCGGCACACGGGAAGCACACATATACAATTCCACCAAATGCACACAGAAAAGACACGATGCAATTTACACAACAAGCAAATGTAAAAGTGAAAACACAATGCAGAGCTAATACCGACTACCGAGCACACGGCAACACTTATACAATTCTACTTCACAGACGGCGCCGACAACACATACCCAAAACCAAGGAAAAGAATACCCCCAAGAATGAGGCGGGCCTGAGGCCGAGACCGGGTCGCGCCTACCCGTCTGGTGATGAGACGCGGAGCGGCGATGGCGCCCCAACCCCGCGGGCCTCGCGGGCAGTGTCTGATAGGGGGTGGGAAAAGGGCCCCCTTGGTCGCACTATCTCAGCGCGGGGGGAAACAGGAGGGGGTTGCTGATGCTCGGGGTATAGAGGATCTTTATTATCCCTGGTGTGCGTCTCCACCTCGGCCAGGTCGCGCTGTCGGCCTCCCTCGGGTGCAGCTCCCTGCACGACGCGAGCACCCCCTCGTCTGGTGTCGCTGCCTTTCCACAGCTCGTCCCCTCCGTTCCGACTCCAACGCACACGACGAGCAGCTCCACCGCCCGCGAAGTCTTGACCCTCTGCTTCCGACTCTCCTACTCTCCGCCTCTGGACTCTCCGACTCTCCACTCTCCTACTCTCCGCCTCTGGACTCTCCGACTCTCCACTCTCCTACTCTCCGCCTCTGGACTCTCCGACTCTCCGACTCTCCACTCTCCTACTCTCCGCCTCTGGACTCTCCGACTCTCCACTCTCCTACTCTCCGCCTCTGGACTCTCCGACTCCCCTGTCTGACGAACACGGTCCTTTTATCCCCCCGTAGCTTCGCCTTTGACCCCCTCCCTTTGACCTTTCACCTCGCTCCCCATTGGCCCGAGAAAAAGTGGGCGTGAAGGCTTTTTGATCCACAAATTTGCATATATCGATCGTCCTGGAGGCGGGGCCAAATCGCCCCTCGCTCACCGATTGGACGGCAAAAAGTGGGCGTGTGTCGTTTTTGATCCGTTTTTGAAGCACAAAATCCGTGATTTTGTACACGCTGTTCGGCGCGCGCCCTGCACGAGTCCAACACCGGTACCCACAGCGGGGCAAGAACGGTGGCGATGCTACGGTTGCGAGGTGTGACGTGAAGGTCGTGGCGGTTGTGGTGAAGCGGTGGTTGTGGTTGTTGGTTGATGTTGTGGTTGTGGTGGTAATCATGGCGGTTGGTCCAAAATAAAGATAGTAAAAGAAAAACGGCTATCCTGAAGAGTCGCAGCACGCATAAATGACATGTATTCCCACTAGACAACGGGTTTGGACCGAACTACACATGTACTTACCGAGATACCTCACCTAAGGGACCTGAATGGTGGTTTGCGAATTTGGTAACCACAACACTACCCCCTTCCCTTTTTACAGACTCGTCCCGAGTCGTCAAATTTTCGTGTGCCATCATGTGTAGTTTTCCCCTAGTACATTTTACCTACGGATCCCTGAGTGCGACATTCATGGTATTCGTGTCCCCAAAATAAATAACCTGAGGGCTGCGTAACTATCTAAACAAACTCACTCACACGGACGACTTAAATAAAATTGCCGGCACTAAGACAAACATGCCGGGGGCGCACTCATATGTACAGTACATCTTAACCTTAACTTACAAATTTTACACTAAACCATGGCCCAGGATCACTGAACTCTGCAAAAGAAAAGCAGTTAGCAGGGAGCCAGGCTGCCCGCATGCAGTCTCTGGCTCAAACAATGCAGGTGACAGGGAACGTGGCTGGCTGCTCACACGCAGTCCAAGGCCTTCCCTTTTGAACTGAACGCAGTGAACCACAACGGTGCATGGGCTGCACAAACGTAGTCTCCGTGCCAGCTCAAGCGGCACACGCAATGAGCACAACGAATGGATGCATGAATGGATGGACGCAAACACGGTGCACGGGCCGCCACTGCAGGCCCGTGTTGTAGCTGCCAACAGAGCAGTTCTCGCAGCTTGCAAACTGTTGCTTTTACGATCCTGGCGCACATGGCAATGAACAGGGGGGGGCAAAGCAAAAATTGAACGGGGCTGGTGAACATGGGCAGTGGGCATGGCATGGCAAAGGCAGCAGGCAAACTCAGCCCGCAGAATAAGGCCGCTGCAGGCAAACACAGCCCGCAGATGAACTGGCCGGCACAGGCCTCGAAGAAAAACAGCCAGCAGATGAACTGGCCGGCACAGGCCCCGCAGCACACAGCTGCCGATGAAGTTGGCCGGCCTCCGCCTCGAAGCAAAACACGGCCAGCCGATGAAGTTGGCCAGCCTTCGCCGTTCAATGGAGGCCGGTGGAGGGAGCGCGGTGGTGCCGGCCACTCGGAAGGCGGGCTCGGACCCACCCACCTGTCTCCCTCCCAACCCATCGCCCCTGCCTGTCACTGTACATACCCACTCCCTTAATTTGTCAAACCCCAATTTAGCCCCAACTTCTTTTTTTGTTGTTTTTATTTTTACTTCCCCACTATAAATCATCCCCTAACCCCCTTTATCGTCCTTGTTCGGCTAACCTATCCTGTCACCTCGCCTACTCCCAACCCCTACGTTCCCTTCCCGGAGGGGAATAAGGGAGAGCTAACGTCCTGTGTCGAGGCCCAACGAAGCCTCAGAATGGCCTCCCCAGAGTTCGGCGATCTATAACCAAAGTGGGTCCAGCGGCCCACAACGACAGCGAGGGGATGGATGGTGCAGAGGGGTACACTTCCTAATCTACCCTATCCATTTAACTGTTAAACTACCCCGGGGCTTTCAACAAGCGCCTCTCGCTTAAACTATTGGTTCTATCAACCCAGATTCCCGTCGCCTGTGTTGGTGTCCTCACAATTTCGGGCCTCACACCCCAATTTTCTCTCCGTGCCCTCACACGGTCTCCTGGCTGGGACACGTGGCTCCCTCCGGCAGGCACGACCCTCTGCCGAATCTCCCGCTATGGCACCCCCGGGCACTACACTGCCTCCGAGCCTACCAGCTCCCTAACACCGGGGAGTGCCCCCCATGGCACCTCCCCTGAACCGCACACGTGGCAGGCCGGCCTCCCGGGCCCCTTTCCGAGGGTCACCCGTGCCCACAACACTGCCCACGCGGCTAATGGCGCCCCGGGCCCCCGCACCAAGCAGGCGCACCCGTGCCCACTACTCTATCCCGGCCCCCCATGGGCCCATGGCCTACCGCGGCCGACTAGCCTGGTGCCCGGGGTACCCACTCAGCGATACTCACCTTTCGCAGCCACGCTCCCAAGCCCGTCAACAGGGCTCCTGCACCCCTCCAAATGGGTTTCGAGCCTACACTCCCACCAACAACAAAACGACCTCCATTTTTCAATTTGACTAACCCAGCTAACTCACTCTACACTGACCCCGGGGTCCCTTGGGCGGGAGTCACTCCTCCCCCCAATCACTCATCGCACCATGCATTCCCCATTCGCTCCACTCACACAGACCCGCTGGCCTCACTCACTCACCATGTACTCACCTCACAACTCTCCAACTCTTCAACACACTCACCGCTGAACTCTGCCATCCTTCTAACTACCTCCCCTAACTAACTCGTGCTCCCACGTCGTCCCTTAAACTAGTAGCACGTTCCTTTTAACCTACGTAGCTAAGCTACGTCCCCACTACACATTCACCAGTCTGTCTCTGTCTCCTAACACAAAAATTCATTTTATTTCCCAACCTAAATCTGGCTACAGTCCCTCTAACTAATCCATTCCACGGACTCCATGAGGACTTACCCCTGCCCCATGAAGTCGGTCTCACAATGCTAACCCTTCCCCCTAACTAGTTTCCATCCTGTGCCCAGGGTAAGGGGGTCTTCCACCCTTTGCCCAGGAATCCTGTGCACCCGAAAGTGAGGCTTGTTTTTTTTTTTTTTTTTTTCACGCGCAGCACCTGCGCGGCAACTCAGAGCTCGCGCACTTTGCACCTGCCCGTGACGTCATGCAGCTGCACGTGTTCCTCGTCCCTCCTTGGACGGCACCATCCGGCAGAGATACCCCTCCTGCCGGATTCCAACCACACGTGCAGCCATGACGTCACCATGCGCATAAAAAAACACAAGCCCCACGTCTCGAGGGGTTCCCCACGCGAACACATGTGCTTTTCCCGTTGGAGCTTAACACACACGATCGCGTGGAGAACCCGTCCGGTCCAAATCCATTTACCTGCCTAAACTTTGTCCGTCCGCGGGATCGGCAAATCCACCGCGTGCGTTTCCGGACCGGGACTTCACTCTCGCAAGCGAGCACGTGGCGGTCTCGTGTGTTGCACAGCACGAACCGCGTGCTCACTGCTGGGTGAACCCGGCACGGTCCCCGAAACAACTACAGCCGCTACTCGGCTTTCTTTCCTGTCATGTCGCCGTCGTCGCCATTCGACCCACGCACACCTGCGTGTTACGACGCACACAGTCCACTCCATCACATTCACACCGGGAGACGCGGCTGCGTGCTCCCGCATGCCAACCGACATCTCCCTTACATACCGCTCTCTCACACACACGGTCTCCCTTGCACTCGGCCGTTCACTCACGCGTGCCTCACTACTCACACAAACCATACTACTTACACACGCGGGGGCACTCAACCGCTGTGCCTCATCCACACACCGTGCCTCACTCATACACACGGCGACACTCATACACGGTTCCTCATCCACACACGCGGGGGCACTCAACCGCTGTGCCTCATCCATACTCCGTGCCTCACTCACACATACGGGGGCACTCGCCCGCGGTGCCTCACCCACACTGGCCGTTTCATCCACACACGCGGGGGCACTCACCCGCGGTGCCTCACTCACACACGCGGGGGCACTCAACTGCGGTGCCTCATCCACACACGCGGGGGCACTCACCCCTTGCACCACACACACAGGGACAACCACACTGGGGATTCGTGTCCCCACAAGGGTCTCCGGGGCCTCTATACCCCCCAAGCTCTCCAAGCACCTGTCCACAGCACTCGTCCCCTCAACCTCGCAAAGCACGACCGAACTCACCTGGTCGTGACTCGCCTCAAGGGGGCATACTCCCTCCCCTCGTTCCTGGAGGAGGCCATCCAGCTGCTCGCACTGGGTCTCTACCCAGTCCGCCAGCTCACCCCCATTGTCCTCCACTACCTCCGTGTGTGTGTGTGCGTCACTTACCCCGTCTTCCTCGTGTAGTCTTTCCTCTATTTTTTCTATCTCCCGTGTCTCTGCCAACTCTTCACCCTTTACCTCCCTTGTCTCAACTATTATTTCCTTTGTCACGGCCTTCATGCCCGCCTGCAGGCATCGGCCCATGTTCTGCGTCTCACCCCGGAACTTTTTCATTTCCTCCTTCATGTTTGTTTCCATTCCGTTCATTTGTTGTGTATTCGCATCCATCTTTTCGTTCATGCCCTTCATTTCGTTTTTTATTTCATTTGTCCTTGTATCCATCTTTTTGTTCATGTCTTTCATTTCGTTTTTTATTTCATTTGTCATTGCCGCCAGCATGGCTATGGCTAGCCACGTCGGGTGCGCTTGAGTGAGCCGTTTCGGCAGGGGTTGGGGAAGGGACTTGGTGGAGAGGGGGGAGGTGTCATACACCGGCCGCTGCCGCACCACCTCGGGCCCTGGGTTCAGTTGGGCGAGTCCGTGTTCCTGCACAATCAACATTTCCTGCACGGGGATTCCATCCTGGACCATGGATTCTACACATTCTACATCCATTTCTAATACCCCCGGCTCCCGCTCGCATTGAGACGCCATCTTGCTTCTCGTGAAGGGTTAATTTCGCTCGCTCGTAATTTGGAGGGGAATCGGGGTCGCTCTCTCACCCCTGGACCGATTCCCGTGAATTTAGCCGGAGACAGGAGAGCCCGTTTTCCTGTTCTCCGATACCAGTGCCGCGAGGAGGGCGATGAATTTGTATCGCACGACCTGACACCAGTGTTGCGGTATTCGCGCCCGCCGGCGTGCTGACGGCCACGTAACTCGAATCTCGGCACGTCGCCCACCGGACGGACAATCCAGTCGTGACCCTCTCGGACTAACGCCGGGAACCAGTCACGGGTGGACCTTTCGGTCTCACCGCGATCGAGCCAATCAGCCCCCGCGTGGGATAGGGTTGCTCGCCAAATTCGACCTACCTAAGTACCCACGCGGAGGGTAGACGGGCGGGCGTCGCACCTCGCCGCAGGTCGACTTCGGACACGGGCCACTTAGCGACCCGTTCCGTACTATCAGAATAACCGAGCGGTGTTATCGTCGACCTCGACGGTTCGATTAATTATCGGGCGTATTCAGCCCACTACCAACCCTTTACGTGAAGCAAGATGAGGATTCAATGGGAGAAATGACGAAGCGAAGCGGGAAACAGTTCAACACAAAAGCACATTTATTCGCGGCACACGGGAAGCACACATATACAATTCCACCAAATGCACACAGAAAAGACGCGATGCAATTTACACAACAAGCAAATGTAAAAGTGAAAACACAATGCAGAGCTAATACCGACTACCGAGCACACGGCAACACTTATACAATTCTACTTCACAGACGGCGCCGACAACACATACCCAAAACCAAGGAAAAGAATACCCCCAAGAATGAGGCGGGCCTGAGGCCGAGACCGGGTCGCGCCTACCCGTCTGGTGATGAGACGCGGAGCGGCGATGGCGCCCCAACCCCGCGGGCAGTGTCTGGTAGGGGGTGGGAAAGGGGCCCCCTTGGTCGCACTATCTCAGCGCGGGGGGGAAACAGGAGGGGGTTGCTGATGCTCGGGGTATAGAGGATCTTTATTATCCCTGGTGTGCGTCTCCACCTCGGCCAGGTCGCGCTGTCGGCCTCCCTCGGGTGCAGCTCCCTGCACGACGCGAGCACCCCCTCGTCTGGTGTCGCCGCCTTTCCACAGCTCGTCCCCTCCGTTCCGACTCCAACGCACACGACGAGCAGCTCCACCGCCCGCGAAGTCTTGACCCTCTGCTTCCGACTCTCCAGTCTCCGCCTCTGGACTCTCCGACTCTCCACTCTCCTACTCTCCTACTCTCCGCCTCTGGACTCTCCGACTCTCCACTCTCCTACTCTCCGCCTCTGGACTCTCCGACTCTCCGACTCTCCACTCTCCTACTCTCCGCCTCTGGACTCTCCGACTCTCCACTCTCCTACTCTCCGCCTCTGGACTCTCCGACTCCCCTGTCTGACGAACACGGTCCTTTTATCCCCCCGTAGCTTCGCCTTTGACCCCCTCCCTTTGACCTTTCACCTCGCTCCCCATTGGCCCGAGAAAAAGTGGGCGTGAAGGCTTTTTGATCCACAAATTTGCATATATCGATCGTCCTGGAGGCGGGGCCATATCGCCCCTCGCTCACCGATTGGACGGCAAAAAGTGGGCGTGTGTCGTTTTTGATCCGTTTTTGAAGCACAAAATCCGTGATTTTGTACACGCTGTTCGGCGCGCGCCCTGCACGAGTCCAACACCGGTACCCACAGCGGGGCAAGAACGGTGGCGATGCTATGGTTGCGAGGTGTGACGTGAAGGTCGTGGCGGTTGTGGTGAAGCGGTGGTTGTGGTTGTTGGTTGATGTTGTGGTTGTGGTGGTAATCATGGCGGTTGGTCCAAAATAAAGATAGTAAAAGAAAAACGGCTATCCTGAAGAGTCGCAGCACGCATAAATGACATGTATTCCCACTAGACAACGGGTTTGGACCTAACTACACATGTACTTACCGAGATACCTCACCTAAGGGACCTGAATGGTGGTTTGCGAATTTGGTAACCACAACAATATATATATATATATATATATATATATATATATATATATATATATATATATATATATATATATATATATATATATATATATATATATATATATACAAAAATGGGTGTGTGTACAACCTCATGTACGACCTTATGATCCCATCAAGTGTGAACATTGAAAACAAAGCATTGTGACCAGATATCATACTTGGGTGCAAAAAAAAGTGAAGACTTTGCTAATTGGTGTTAATACCGGTGATTTTGGACTAACGATGCAGAAATCAGGAAAATGACCAAATACCAAGACCTCAAACATGAAGTGAAAAGACCCTGGAAGCTGAAGAATGCCAAAGTTGTCCCAGTGATGAAGAAGAACCTCACAGAGATATTAAATCCATCCCTGGGAATATCACGACAAACGAACTACAGTTGGAAGCTGTCTGGGGCTCAGGGACGATCCTGAAGAGAACCCTCGACACAAAACTTTGAAAACAGAAAACTTCACAGATTGGTCCATGAATCGTGACCCCTTACCGAAATAAAGGTGGATACTTTGCGCCCTTCCTGGGAGGACTCCATTCCACATTCTGAAACCTGCATATGTATATACAAATCAATGACACATACAAATATACACACACACACACACACACACACACACACACACACACACACACACACACACACACACACACACACACACACAGACACACAGACACACACACACACACACACACACACACACACACACACACACATCTTATGTTCTGGTAAATACTTACAAAAAGCTATTTTATTTGAAGTTATAACCTTAACCTATAAGCAATTTACTGATTTCCCAATTACCCGGATCATCAGCTGGGCACCGTTTTTCATCGAGGTTTCAATCCTTCCAGCCCAGAACCTCTCAAAATGGTGGATCCACAACCTCATCACGGATCCACATCAGTGGATTACTCAACATCAATGGACCCACAACCTCGAAGTTGTGTCCAGACAATCAACACAGCAATGCAATTTCCATATTAAAACTTGTTTAATTATTCCTACATATGAATAACTTTAATCAAACACCACTTTATATGATTATATATTAAGCGATAAACACTTTACCTGAGAGACATGTCCATTGCACAGCACCTTCATAACACAGCAACCAACATAGCCCACTGCATCAGCCAAATCAGAGTCACTGGACCAGGTGAGAGACTCCACCATCAACGCCTACAGCACAACCTGTGCTCATAGGCAGTGAAGAACTTCAGAGGCTTTCCCGCCAACATGGAGGAGAGACATTAAATTGTCGGGTTGGCACGGCACGTGGAAGGGGAAGGCTTTGACGACATGGAGCCTGAGGGTTTGGATGCTCTTATCACCTTGCATGCCAAAGAGGAGGAGGAGGAGGAAGTGTGCAGTGATGAGGAGGATGAGGTGTCAAGGTGCTTACTCACTCACGGTCAAGTTCCTGGGTGAGATGCTGCAGGACATGCGGTCAATTACCGAAAGGGTGTTGGATGCCGATTCGGTCATGGAGCATAACCTCAAGTTCAAGAGGGGCTTGGATGACGTGATGCTCCCATACAAGGAGCTACATTGAAACCTGCGTTTATCTGCCAGGCATCTCTCAATCTTGGATTATTTCCACCCTGGTCCATCCACCTCAGGAGCCTCAGGACCCTCGTCTGACTCTCCTGCATCTCATTCGGTGAGCGACTCATCAGGATCCTCACCTCTTCAGAGCCTTCACCTACATTCCTTTCGGTACATGACTCATCAGCACCCTCACCTGTGTGGTTTTCAGACAACTCCACTGAGTTCACTGCATTTTAAATAACCTGTACGTGCGTCGCCGTACGTGCAAAAAAAAAAAAACTTTCAAACCGCGTGCCAGAAACAACAACCACACAGGCCGTGCCTTCGCTCTCACATGGCCGTACGTGCAAAAAACAAAAAAAAACAAACAAAAAAAAAACTTTCAAACAACTACACAGGTCGTTCCTTCGCTCTCGTAAATGACGACTGGATTGGGGCATTGTGTGTATCTATAAATGCGCAGAAGAAATCGAGAAATTATTAGAATACAGTAAGTCATCACTATCCGGAAGTCCGTACGTTGTAACCTGTAATGGGGAACGCGGCTGAGGATCTCTTCCCCAACGGCCATGCCTACGCAGCAACGTGTCCTGTGATTGGTAACTAAATGGCCCATCGGCCACGCCTACGCAGTAACATGTCATGTCATTGGTTGGTAAATAAATTGCCATAACTTGGTAACCACTTGTCCGATTAATATCAAACATTGAAAAGTCACATACTCAGGTCCCCAGCAATATAGCTGGCAAGTTTCACTTAGATCAGACCGGTGGTTGTCGAGAAACAGCGGTCACAGACAGACACACACACACACAGCTGGAATTATAGATAGACTAGTGCATGCCCGTAGATGTGTGGCGGGACGTGCAAACCCTCCCTCCCCCCCGCAAAAAAACCTCAAACTGCGTGCCAGAAACAACAACCACACAAGCCGTTCCTTCGCTTTCATGTGCGCGTACGTGCGTGGCTGTACGTGCAAAAAAAAAAAAAAAAAAAAAAAAAAAAAAAATATATATATATATATATATATATATATATATATATATATATATATATATATATATATATATATATATATATATATATACTTTAAAACCGCTTGCCAGAAACAAATACACAGGCCGTTCCTTCACTCTCGCGTGGCCGTGCATGTCCGTACGTGCATGGTCGTATGTGCATGGCCGTACGTGCATGGCCGTACGTGGGTGCCCATACGTGCGTGGCCGTACATACAAAAAAAAAAATAAAAAAACTTTCAAACCGCATGCCAGAAACAACAACCACACAGGCCGTTCCTTCGCTCTCGCGTGCCCATATGTGCGTGGCCGTACATGCAAAAAAAAACAACAACTTTCAAACAACTACACAGGCCATTCCTTCACTCTCATAAACGACGACTGGATTGGGGCATTGTGTTTATCTATAAATGCGGATAAAAAATCGAGAAATTATTAGAATACAGTAAGTCATCACTATCCAAAAGTAGTGCGTGCCCGTACGGAATGTTCACATCATTCCACGAATTATCGCTTGCATTGAAGTAACAACTGCTGTGATACTGACATGCACAGTTAATTAAAATCAAGTTTACCTCCCTGTCTTTGCTTGCCATGACATTCGCTGCAATTTATCATTGGCACTCCTACCACAAGGTAACTAAGGCACCGATCGATCCCCATCGTAACCAGCACGGCATGTGACGTCATCGTCGGCCGGCCGTGCACCGGCCTATGCAGCCACGCCCACGCAGCAACGTGTCCTGTGATTGGTAACTAAATGGCGCATCGGCCACGCCGACGCAGCACGTGTCCTGTCATTGGTTGGTAAATAAATGGCCATAACTTGGGAATCACTTGTCCGATTAATATAAAACCTTGAAAAGGCAAATACTCAGGTCCCCAGCAATATAGCTGGAAAGTTTCAATTAGATCGGACCAGTGGTTGTCGGGAAACAGCGGTCACAGACACACAGAAACACAGACACACACACACACACACACACACACACACACACACACACACACACACACACACACACACACACAGACACACACACACACAGACACACACACACACAGACACACAGACACACAGACACACAGACACACAGACACACAGACACACAGACACACAGACACAAACACACACAAACACAGACACAGACACTGACTCAGACACAGACACACACACAGACACAAACACACACAGACACAAACACACACAGACACAAACACACACAGACACAAACACACACAGACACAAACACACACAGACACAAACACACACAGACACAAACACAGACACAAACACAGACACAAACACAGACACAAACACAGACACAGACACAGACACAGACACAGACACAGACAACACAACAAACAAACAAACACACACACACACACACACACACACACACACACACACACACACACACACACACACACACACACACACACACACACACACACACACTCACACACACTCACACACACACACACACACACACACACACTGCTGGAATTATAGATAGATGAAATGAGGTCAATGAGATGACAAATGAAGGGGTTGAATGCAGACTGCAGAGCAATGAGTAAGGAAACCCGTCGTTGTGAATCGTTTTTACCACCAAATTGAGATGTATTTCGTTGACAAGCTTGTTGAGTGGAGCTGAATTCCTTAACACTTCCAAAGGCCAAACCGTTTTGACACTTGGAAACAAAAAGAAGTTGTGCACTTTTTTTGATAAATTATTTTCGGAACAATTTTTCTTCAATAAATAAATAATAATCGTCTCCATGTACATTGTACACACCTTTATCTCGTTAGCACCTCTTCATAAACAACATTGCTGAGGAAACGGCGCTTCTTCTTTGTTTCCTCGTCCGTCCAGGGCAAGAATACGGAGGCTGCTGGATCCGTCAACGTTTTGATAGATCATTAGTTTTAACCAATTATTCAATTAGCGCCAACGTATTTTGCCTTTTCGAGAGGAGAGGAGAGGAGAGGGGAGGAGATGGGAGAGGGGAGGGGAGAGGGGATGGGAGGGGAGGGGGGGGAGAGGGGATGGGAGGGGGAGGGGAGGAGGGGAGGGGGAGAGGGGGGAGAGGGGAGGGGAGGGGAGAGGGGAAGGGAGAGTGGACGGGAGAGGGGAGGGGAGGGGAGGGGAGGGGAGGGGAGAGGAGAGACCCGTAATGGCGAACGCAGCTGAGTTTCTCTTCCCCATCGACCACGGCGACGCAGCAACGCTTCCTGTCATTGGTTGATAAAAAAACAGCCGCAGCAACGGTTCCTGTCATTGGTTGGTAAATAAATGGCCATAACTTGGGAAGCACTCGTCCGATTAATATCAAACCTTGAAAAGGCACATCCTCAGGTCCCCAGCAATATACCTGGCAAGTTTCAATTAGATCGGACCAGCGGTTGTCGAGAAACAGC
The DNA here is from genome assembly GCF_056783735.1 of Eptatretus burgeri. Lineage (NCBI taxonomy): Eukaryota > Metazoa > Chordata > Myxini > Myxiniformes > Myxinidae > Eptatretus > Eptatretus burgeri. The sequence continues at coordinate 58,553,640 of NC_140973.1, read as the reverse complement.
GGTCACACACACACACACACACACACACACACACACACACACACACACACACACACACACACACACACACACACACACACACACACACACACACACACACACACACACACACACACACACATTGCTGGAATTATAGATAGATAATCATCATCATTTGAAAAGTTGAATGTGTTTGGGCAAATTAAAATTTGAAACGGTACCTTCTGTTGTGTTTTTACTTTTATGGTACGGTTGGTTCATCACCTTTAATATACCGTTAATGACCGTTTTAAACAATTAAAACAGTAATATAATGTTTTAATATACTGTTAATTTTAATATAATGTCAATTCCTTCAATAAACATTGGAAACAGTGTTTAAAAAAAAAAATTGTAAGCATATTCGATGAAACTGCAATCATTTACATTTGCATTCAAAAAAGATTTTGAACTTTTAAAAGTTTCCCTGATGAATCGGGAACCGCCGAGAACCAATCCCCTGTTTTCCATTGAAACAATGTGTGACATTCGCAGCTTCGCCATCTACGGATTTGCTGTGCGTGGCATATTTCATTAATGAGGAACCACTGGGAACCAATTCCCCCTTTTCCATTGAAACAATGCGCGACGTTTGCGATGTCGACATTTCCGGCTTCACCATTCACAATATTTTGGGGGTCATGAACCGCCGGGAACCTATTCCCCATTTTTTCCATTGAAACAATGCCTCACTATTCGCAGATTCGCCATTTTCCAGGAGCATATCCCCTGTGAATAGCGAGGTTTGACAGTATTTCGTTTTTGGCTCCAATTCTCAATGGTGAAGGATTACTTTAAAAAATAAAAAATAAAAATTCTCATTTTCTGATTCGGATCTTCACCAATATCTAATCAATTCGTCCTTGTCACATACCCAACATTTCCACCAAATTTCTTCCAAATCTGTCCACAACGTTTTTTAGATATCCTGCTCAGAGAAAAACAGACAGACAGACAATGGTGAAAACATATCCTTTGTTTTCCTTCGGTGGTGGAGTTCATAACAACACAAGGAGAAAAAGGAATGACAGTTTTTGAACAGAAGGAGAGAGGTATATAAGGATGACAGGGAGAGGAACAAGGTGTTGAGACTTCTCTGGAGCTGCCACGATCTGTTTCGACAGGTGCAGATCATTTTAAAACCGACATACCCAATGAAGGAGGAATCGGGGTCATCTGTATGCAAACCCGTTGAGGTGTTCACCTTCCCACGACGGATCCACTTTTACCTGCTGTGCGTTGGTTGGTGGAGATTCAGGTTCTCTTCTTGTACATACCTGTGGAGATATTTGTCTCAGCTGACCTCCCTTTTGGACATTGCACTCCTGTTGTCTTGGCGACGATTCCAATGCTGCTACTTGTATCCCCTCGTTGGCGCCACCTTGAGAAGGTACTCGGTGTGTTGACCAGAATGTATCTTCAGAGCCTATTTGTCCCTCCAACCTCTCCAGTCACCATCTCATCCTTTTCAGCTTGGCGTTTCCTTATTCCTTTTCTATGGTGAAGCTTTACTGGCTGGTTTTAGTTGGATTTTAATGTGCGAAGCTGATTTGCCATGTCGAGAGTCGTGAGTTATCGTACAGCTGATTTGCTGCATGTAACATTCGTACTTATTTCATTTGGGGATTCTGAAGAAAGTAAGTACAGTACAGTAATTGTTACATTTATTGAATATTGTGCTTAAGGTAGACATTCTTTATTAGCCCATACTTGCGAAGCCAAAAGCTGGGTTAAGCGACCAGTCCCATAAGTAGGTGTCTGCGTAGAACGTATAGTGCCGATAGAATGTCTTCACCCCCTTAAAAAAAATTTCACCTTTTGTTGCATTATAGCATGGAATTAAATTAGATTAAATCAGACTTTTTCCACCTTCATTTATACATCATAACCCACAACTTCCAAGTGAAAAACGAATTCCACAAATTTCAGAAAATTAATTAAAAATACAAAACTAGAATATCTTGGTTGGATAAGTGCCCAGCCCCCTTGTAATAGTAATTATAAATTCGCTCAGGTGCAACCAATCATCTTCAAAATCACAAACCAAGTTAATTGGCCTCCACCTGTGTTAAATTGTAGTGATTCTGATTATTTCACAATAAAATCAGCTGTTTCTGTAGTGCAAGTTTCCTCTGCTGAGTAGTGCATTTCACAGCAAAGACTCAACCATGAACACCAAAGAGTTTTCAAAAGACTTACAGGATAAAGTTGTGGTAAGGTACAGATCAGGGAATCGGTATAAAATATTTCACAGGCCTTGAATATCGCTTGAAGCACAGTCAAGATGATCATTAAGAAGTGAAAAACATATGGTCCCACCAAGACCCTGCCGAGAACAGGCCGTCCCTCCAAACTGGATTACAGTATTGACCAGAGTAGCAGGGCCAGGGTGAATGGCAGAGCTGAGCTGTTCAGGGAGCTGATGCGTAAAACTGTATGTGCGCTAAGGGTGGACAAGGAGGCCGATGTGTGAGGGATCTGTGAGGGGGTAGAGAATCACCTGTGGTCAAGTGATTCTCATCCGCCTTTGAGGGGAATTCGCGCATTGCATTCATCCAAGCCCATCCCTCGGAGCACTGCAGTTAGAGCAGAGAGTGGTGGGCTCTTGACAGAGGAATCCGAAGTGAAGGCCCGCTGGGCCGGTTACTTTGAGCAGTTGTACCAGGCTGATCCACCAGCTTTCAAGTTGGACGTCAGGGGTGTAGTGTTACAATCTCTGTTGCTGACCCCCCAATAAACTGTGGTCCACCTTCGCTTGTGGAAACACAGGCTGCGATGAGCCGGTTGAAATGGGGTAAAGCTCCAGGAATCTGTGGCATCCATGCTGAACGTCTCAAGGCTTGTGGAAATGCTGCACTCGTGTCATTGCATGCAGTTCTGTGCTCTGCCTGGAACACAGGCATCATCCCAACTGACTGGAAGATGGGCCTTGTTGTCCCTCTCTGGAAAGGGAAGTATGATCGCCAAGATGACAGAAACTACCGAGGGGAGACGCTGCTCTCAGTGCCGGGCAAGGTCTTGGCTCGGATAATTTTTGATAGGGTTCACCACCATCTGCTTGAGCACCAGCATCCAGAGCAGTTGGACTTTACACCAAAGATGTCAACGATTGACCGTATTCTTGCACTTCAGGTCCTCACCGAACGCAGACGAGAGTTTTGGCAGGGGCTGCTTGCAGCCTATGTTGATCTCTGTAAATTGTTCGATTCAGTGAATCGGGATGCCCTTTGGAGGATTCCTGGTCTTCGTGGGGTGCCACCAAAACTGATCGATCTGATGTCTGAACTCTACTCTGGTACTGAGAGTGCTGTGAGATGTGGTGGGACCATATCTGACTTATTTCCAGTTGTTACTGGAGTTTGTCAGGGGTGTGTACTGGCCCCCACACTTTTCAGCACTTGCATGGACTGGACTTTAGGGAGGATGTCAGAGAGATCAAGCTGCAGTGCATCGTTTGGGAATGTCAAGATCTCTGACCTTGATTTTGCAGATGATGCAATCGTCTTTGCGGAGACTTTAAATATTCTTTTGGGGCCCTCGAGGTGCTGAAAGAGGAGTCCGAACCACTGGCATTATGGGTTTCCTGGGTCAAAACTATGATCCAGGCTTTCAATGACATCTTGGATGCTGCTGTCCTGTCTGTGACTGTTTGTGGTGAAGATGTTGAGGTCACGGAGATATTCACTTACCTTGGCAGTGATATTCATGTGGCTGCTGGCTGTGAGTCAGAGGTTAATGGATGTCTGGGTCGGGCCTGGGGAGTCATGGATTCACTGGATAATGGGGTGTGGCGCTGCCGGTTACTGTGTGGGAGGACGAAAGTCCGAGTCTTCAGGTCCTTGGTGCTTCCAGTTTTGCTCTATGGATGTGAGACTTGGACTCTGACCAAGGATCTGAGATGGACACTTAATTCCTTTGGTACCAGGTCTCTTCGGAGAATCCTTGGCTATCACTGGTCAGACTTTGTGTCCAACGAGTGGTTGTTGAGACTCAAATGAGATTTGTTTCCTGCATAGTCCGTGAGCGTCAGCTGCGGCTGTATGGACATGTGGCTCGTTTTCCTGACACTGATCCTGCTCATCAGATTCTCTCAGCGAGCGAGTCTCATGAGTGGAGGAGGCCAATTGGGCCGACCACGTGCCTCGTGGTTGCAGCAGGTTGATCGGCATCTCAAGGAGATGGGGATGGGCCAGGCATCTGCCCGGGGGATGGCCAGACGGAGGCCCCTGGAGTACCAGCGGAAAATGGACGCAGCGGCGCGCTGCTCTGGCGCATGCTCCCATACCTGACCTGACCTATGGATAAATTGGTCAACAGCTAATTTTTTTTTTTAAACCTTAAAAATCTTATCCAAAACGGATGAACAGATTGAGGTGAAACTTTACAGGTATGATCACATATCCATGAGAAACAAAAAGTTATCCACATATGTTGTCATTCAGTGGGTCATATGGTTTGGCATCCATATTGGATTTATCCTAAAACCTTTAAAAAAATCTGTTCTCCAGAACAGCTGGACAGATTGAAGGGAAACTTCACACACATGTTCCCCAACCGTTGGGGATACCAGGATGTTCATTAATAATTGATAGGTCACATGGTTTGGTAGCCATATTGGATTGAAGGAAAATATTTTTTTAATCAATTCTCTCTCTCGAACCGCCAATTGACGTGAAACTTCAAAACTCTGATTTAGTAGTGATGGGAAATAAATGTTTTAAATTTCAACCTCATCAGCCGAATGGTTTGACAGCCAGAATTATTAATTTTTTTGATTGGGCATTCTTTTTAAAAAAATAAGGCTCACTTGGCCGCACCTGGATGGGTTTGAAGGTAGCGGAGTAGCAGTTGAAACTGGAGTCCTATCCAGGATCCTCATGATGACTTCATCTTTGCTTTTTGCTTGTTCGGGTTCCTTCTGATGACTCCAATGCAGTACCTATTTTATTTGATTTTCCATTCGATTTGAAGTTAATTTTTTTCGTGACAAATTTGCCACCAGAAGAGTTGGCTCGCACCAAGTCCTTTTCAAGACTCTGCGGGGTAAGTATTCTGTGAATATCATCTGATTAATAAATATTTTTTTATAACATTATTCGTCTGTCTCCAGTTGTATATTGGTTTCACCGTTAAAACACCGCTGAGGGCACAGTGGTGTTTTTATTTATTTTCTGCTGTGACGTCATCTGGGTTACGATGCACTCGCTGCGGTGTGTTGAGGTCCACACGTCATGCAATGAACACCTTTCAATTCAGGGGTATTAAATTGGGTCTGCTGAGAAGCTTAAAAACAGGTCCAAAGTATGTATATATATATATATATATATATATATATATATATATATATATATATATATATATATATATATATATATATATATATATATATATATATATATATATGTTGGTTCTGAGCCAAGGACATGATCTCTCCGGCAATGAAGAAATCCTAATGTTAGCGATACAAACCTGAGAAACATCTGCACCAGTGTGGAGATCCAGAGGTGGACATGATTTCTTATGTAAGCAGTCACTTCCTCAGTGCTGCTTGATCCAAACTCATTTGGTTTTCTGTCATGAATGGAGTCAAATATGATCCTCAAGTTCACAGTGGCTGTAACCGCTCGGACAAACACGAGTGACACCACTAATCGTGTTCAAAGGTGTCTGCAAACCCAAATTAGGGGAAATTAGCTTCCAATATCCAGAATAGAATGCAGGTCGATATGAAGTTATGGGATGACATGGGATGGTGGTGCACTGCCTGCTCGAAGCCCTGGAGGGAGGGGGCTGGATGGAACCAGAAGGCAGCAATCAGTGGAAAAGCTAACAGGTTCTGATCTGCAGATACATTCGAATCTTTTAGATCAGGAGTTCTTAACCGGGGGAATGGGAACTAAATACTGGGGGTATGGGACTCGATCTCTGAATATTTGTATATATTTGATTTATTAATTTATAGTTGGTTTGAATGTTAGATTATAATTAGCACTGTTATTCAATATTCACTGTTATTCAATGTTTGTATATTTGTAATTTCTTGGTTATTATTAATTTTTTTTTGTAAATATATATGATAAATGCTTATGATTGCCTTTCATGTTCTATTCCTAGCTATCCATATCCAAAAGAAATTCAAGCTATTGACATCTTTGGAATTCATACTGTCAACTAATAGGACTGGTGATGATGATTTTGACAGTCAAGCGAAGGGGGTATGGGACCATGTTGGGCAATCCATTGGCGGTCTGGAATCATCAAAAGGTTAAGAACCCCTGTTTTAGATATTGTATATTTATTCATTATTTTGTCCTGGCATGCGATGTAACTGTGCACATGAAAGGTTGGGAAGCAGCATAGATAAGTCCAAACACACCTTGGAAATGCTTCACCACAAACAGCTTTTACTTCCCATTTTGTCACAAATTGCAAAAAAGCCTTTTGAAGGATTTAGTCAGGCAGCAGTTGTCACTATCTGACCAGTACTTCAATAAATTTGCCAACTTTGATTTTTCACTTTTATTTGTTCAAGGACATCATACTGAATCACTTTCAACTTGTCTTCCACTTTTCAGTGTCATATTTCACCACCTGGGGGCACTTTTTCAAAATGGCTGCCAAAATCACTGAAAGATGTTAAAAACCTTATATTGACCACACATATCAACTGATATGATGATGTTTTCTGGATTGTTTCATCCAAGTGAGACTAATTATGAACTCTTGTTGTTTTGCAGGGCTCAAGCTGATGCCGGGCCACGTTGTCTGTTACCATGGAAGCAAACATCTGACCAATTGAAATATGGAACAGTGCATCATTTGTGCAGAAAAACGGAAAGATGAATTTTCATTAGCAAGTGAAATATCTCTAAACAATATTAAATTGTTCAGTGAAAGATGGGCTTGACTTGGTAAAAACATTAACATTCATGATAGAGTAGAGCAGATGAACATTGTTGCAGGGGCAGAATAGCGCTATCACAGAAAATGTTACAAATCACTTTGTAACCAAGTTAACTTTGAGAAAGCTGAAAGAAGTCGTGAAGAAGATTTAAAATGTACAGTGAACAAAAAGAGAGGGAAGGCCAAGTACAAGTTCTGTACAGTCAACTCCAAAAACAAGGAAAACGTTTGATCAGGAATTGTGTGTTTTCTGTCAGGGCAGTAGTGTGGAAAAACTGCATCAAGTTTGCAGTGAGCCTATGGGAAGGAAGTTCTTACAGATAAAGGAACTGAGCACAAATGAAGACGTCCACACAAGATTGGCACTCCTTTCTGATGCCATGGATGCATTTGCCCAAAACTGTAAATACCATCTGACCTGTTTCAGAAAGGAAACCAGACACATTGAATCTTTCCAGAGTACAAACACTTGTTCGTCTGAAAATTGAATCCATCGGAAAGGCCATATGTGACATTGAAATTGTCAACATAGTGCAGTTGATAATCACCAATAGTGACAGTTTCCCAAGCATTGACATGAAGACAATCAACAATGCCAATATTAAACTCCTTGAAGAACATGATGTAACAGTTCAAAGAACTAACTTTAAGCAGCACCTGAAGTCCCTTTTACTTGAGAAGATACCTGGGATTGATTTTGTCAAGCATGGGCCTAAACCAGAAATTGTTGTGTCACAGTTAGTCAAAGACAAAATCCTCACATATGAGTATGAAACATCAGATGTGGATGAAGATATGGAAATTCTTAGTAGGGCTTCAAAGATAATTCGAAGAGAAGTTGACAACATGAAAAACTGGCAATATACAGGATCATTTGATGACTTTGAAACACCTAATAAGCTATTGCAGCTAGTGAGGTGGATAACCTATGGTCCACATACTACTCTACAAGTCAAAAGAGAAAGAGAAGCTGAGAAAACATCAAGAAATCTAACTCAGCACATCATATCTGCATATAGAACTAAGAGACAAATTAACTACGAGTACAAAGAAGGGAGCAGTTTTCACAAGGATAAGAATACACCATTGACTGTTGGCCTTGCACTGGTATCACATCAAGCAAACAGGTCACGTTCACAAGTGGAAATGCTCCAAAGCATGAAGACGGCTGTTTCAAATGATGAAGTTGAGAGAATGACCACAAGAATGGCCATGGCTGTAATGGATGACCTTAATGACAATGTTAAAGGCATGCATGTAGCAGTTCCTGCATGACAAACAGATGTGGATGCCGAAAGAATACACTGGTGTGCACCGATGCTTGCGGATGTGGTGATGGGTGTGAAAATTCAGGACTATATTGCAGAAATAGAAGAAGAGGAGGAGCTTTTTTTAGACCAGTTCATGTTTGACAGGCCCTATAATATTAATCTGCCATAGACAATACAGTGGTGATGAACTTACGAGATATAATTTGAACTTCAAATGGTATTGCATGAAAAATGTTCATTATACTTCACAAGTATTGGTAACTAAACAAAATTGATGTCAGGATACTTGTCCAAAAAGCATAACAATAACGTATGGCGGTCTGGGAAAACCCGTCAGAAGTCGCGTTGGACAAGTTCCTCGTTTGAACAAACGGTACAAACACATATCAATTTATGTTTACTTCCCATTGTTACCATGCACGCTTATTCCAAAAGAGTACGGACCTGCTTGTTCTATACTCTTTTGAATAAGCGTACATGGTAACGATAGGCGGAAAAAACAATAAATTGTTCGGTTGCGTGACCGTTTTAAACAAGGAACTTGTCCATCGTGATTTCCGATGGGTGTTCTCAGACCACCACACATATTTCATCTGTAGGCCCACAATATTGTCTATGAGTACACAATAATTGATTGAGTTAAGCTGTATCCAAATCGCTAAAACCTTAATATGTCAAATATTGAAGGAAATCTTCTTTAACGAGTGAAAACATTAGGGACACTGCATAAAGTAGAACATTTTCAGTTGAATCTGAACCAAATCGGTAATCTTTATAAAGAATGATACATTTTATGGGAATTTTTTTTAATGATTTTGGCCGCCATCTTGGAGAAATGCGCCCTCTTTGAGTCCTTAACTACAATGTTTTTGATACTTAAGCTTACTGTTAAACTTACTTGAAGATTATTTGGCCAAAACATTAGAAAATATCATTCTAAATTGCTGGAATTATTGGTGAAAATTACGTTTTTAACAGCTTTTTTATGATTTTTGGCAGCCATTTTGAAAAAGCACCCTCACATGGTGAAATACTCTTCTTCTCTTCTTCTTCTTCTTTCGGCTGCTCCCGTTAGGGGTCGCCACAGCGGATCATCCGTATAATCCGCATAGTGATTTGGCACGTTTTACGCCGGATGCCCTTCCTGACGCAACCCTGGTCACCTCTTACGACACAGGGATATGGTACACCTATTTTAACCGGGGTATACACCGGTCCAGTACACTGGTACTCATTTCGCCGACCTCGGAAGGATGACAGGCTGAGTCAACCCCCTGGTGTATTAATTCAGTGGCCCAACGGGGCTTGAACTCAGGACCTTTTGGATCCTAAGCCGCTTCACATGGTGAAATACGTCACTGAAAATTAGAAGACAAGTTGAAAGTGATTCGTTGTGATGTCCTTGAACAAATAAAAGTGAAAAATCAAAGTTGGCAAAATTCTTGAAGTAGGTGACAACTGCTGCCTGACTAATTTCAAGTTAGTAAGCATAATGTTTTGAAAGAGGAATGGGTGGTGAGGGGTGGGGGGGTTAAGGTGGGAGGGGTTGGGTCCCCATGTTGCCTGTCAAGTAGCAGAAATCATTATCAGTTCAGAGCATCAATATCTCTTTGTAGACATTACACTCTGCATCCTCTGGTGAAAGGAGAGGCTGAGGCCCCTCACATTGCAACCTTCCTTGAAAACAATCTCATGAGACAAGCCATCTCTAGGACGTACAGGTCATCTCGAGAACACACAAGCCATCTCTCGGACGCCCAAGCAATATCTAGGATGAACAAGCCATCTCCTGGACGAACAAACCTCTTCCAAGATGCAAAAGCAACCTTCAGGAGAGAAGCCACCTCCTGGAGACACAAGCCATCTCCAGGAATCTCAGATGCACAAGCCATTTCCAGGCTGCACAAGCCATTTCCAGGCTGCACAAGACAAGCCATCAGTAAGATGTGCAAGGCATCCCCTGGATGTACAAGTCATCAGTTGGACATACAAGGCATCTCCTGGACATACAAGGCATCTCCAAGCTGGACCAGTCATCTCCTGGACACAAAAGCCACCCCCAGGATACACAAGCCATTCTCAGGAAGCACAGGCAATAAACTGGCTGCAGAAGCCATATCTTGGCAGCATAACCCATCTCCAGGAGATTAAGCCATCTCCAAAATGTACAAGCCATCTCCAGGAGGTATAAGCCATCTCCAGGACATACAAGCCATCTGCTAGTCGCACAAGCCATATTATGGATGCACAAGTCATCTCCTGAATGTACAAGCCATCTCCTTTCACAGATCACCTCCTCAACACACAAAAAGAAGGTAGACTCACATATTATAAATAATCTTTATTACAGTATTTACAATACACCTTCAAATGGCAAAAAGAGTTGCTCAGATCGAAAAAAATGTGCATTTTACAAAAATTCCACTTCAAAGCCCGTCTCACCATAATAAAACCACGTACATGTACAAAAGTGTATACGAATGTATGCCGTGTACAAACGCCATGTACATCCAAGGTGCATGCTCACCATGAGCCAAAACTAAGAAAGTACTTTTGGTTTTGCATTTTGAAAGTCACTTTTACTCTGACCCACAAGGAACATCCGTTTTTGCATTTCCCCTCAATGAACCGAGAGGACGTGGTCTGGCATCACCAGTTCTCTGCAAACAGCAATTCACCGACAATCGTGAAAGGCGTGTTTATGGAGACCAATTCACATTTGTCTGACTCTCGCTGTAAGTTTGTCCCAATTCAGAAGAATCACTATGGGTCTTAAGGTCTACAGTGATGGGGATAAAAGAAGCCTGGGTGGTAAGGTTGTTTTTTTTCTTCTTCTATTTTTTAACATGAACCTGGTTTAGCCTCCAGTGCAGGGGTTGAGAAGCAGGTGTACGGGCATGTGTTAATGGGATCTAGAAAGACCATTGAGATTGTAGCGACTACTGTATATGAACATAATATCAAAGTCTTCCTTTTACACATGATGAAGATGAAAACAAGATACGATCTCAAGAACTAGGAATATAAACCTGGGCTCATTTCCATAAGTGTGTTGAGATGATCCAGTCTTGAGAAAATTAATTCATGGTCTCGAACCATAGCCACCTACGTCCATCCTAATAACTTAGCCTCTCAAGTGATGATTGTTTAAAGCCTGTGGAGTTACCAAGAAACTTAATCTCACCTTAGGGTGGTGGTAGACCACACATCAAACTCAAACAGGTGCTTGCAGTACAAAAGTTCAGGTACAATTGCTGGCGACGTAGGTTGTAAAGACCACGGTCTGTGGTGTGTGAAGTTTAGCAACCAGAGCAAGACCAAAATTCCCCACACATTCCCACCTTTCCCATGACAGTGCAGGGTAACAGTACACATTGGTCTATCTTCGAGGGTCCCACACAAAACAAGGGAGCATCATTGTGTTCTTGCGATGAAGCAAAACCACAACATGTGCAGTGCCTTCAGAAAGTATTCACACCCCTTGAGTTTTTAACATTTTAATATATTACAACCTGAATTTAAAATGGATTTTATAAAAAAAAAATTGTCACCGATTCACACAAAATACCCCATAATGACAAAGTGAAAAGTTGTTTTGAGAAATTTTTACACATTAATGAAAAATGAAAAGCTGAAATATCTTGCATCAAAAAGTATTCAACCCCCTGAGACAATACTTTGCAGAAGCGCCTTTGGCAGCGATTACAGCTTCTAGTCTTCTTGGGTACGTCTTTATCGGCTTTGCACATCTGGATTTGGGGATTCTCTCCCATTCTTCCTGGCAGATTTGTTCATGCTCTGTCAAATTGGATGGGGAGCGTCGTTGAAAATAAATCTTCAAGTCTTTCGACAAATACTCGATGGGATTCAAGTCTGGACTTTGGCTGGACCACTCAAGGAATTTCACGTTCTTGTTCTGAAGTCATTCCAGTGTTGCTTTGGCTGTATGCTCGGGGTCATTGTCGTGTTGGAATGTAAATCTTCGCCACAGTCTTAGGTCTTTTGCACTCTGAAGCAGGTTCTCAAGGATTGCTTGTATTTGTCTCCATTCATTGTTCCCTCCATCCTTCCAAGTCTCGCAGTTCCTGCTGCTGAAAAGCATTCCCATAGCATGATGTTGCCACCATCATGCTCCATTGTAGGGATGGTGTTGAATGGGTGATGATCTGTGTTCAAGTTTCTGCCAGACATAGCACTTTGCATTCAGGCCAAAGAGTTCAATTTTCGTCTCATCAGACCACAGAATCTTTTGTCTCGTGCTCTCAGAGTCTTTCACGTGCCATTTTGCAAACTCCAGGTGTGCTGTCATGTGCTTTTTTCTCAGGAGTAGCTTCTGTCTGTCCAATTTTCCACAAAGCCTAGATTTGTGAAGTGCTGCAGAGACTGTTGTCCTTCCGGCAGGTTCTCCCATCTCAGCCAAAAAAACTCTATAGTTCTGTCAGAGTAGCAATTGGGTTCTTGGTCACCTCCCTGACCAAGGTCCTTCTTGCCCAGTTGCTCAGTTTGGTCGGATGGCCAGCACTCGGAAGAGTCTGGAGAGTTGCATATTCTTCCCATTTCCAAATGATGGAGCTCACTGTGCTCTTGGGAACTTTGAACACTAGAAATTATTTTAACCCTTTCCCCAGATCTATGACTCCTCACAATTCTATCTCGGAGTTCTACGGACAGTTCCTTGAACTTCATGGTCGAGTTTCTGCTCTGAAAAGCACTATCAACTGTGGTACCTTATATAGAAAGGTGTGTTTCTTTCTAAATCATGTCCAGTCAATTGAATTGGCCACAGGTGGACTCCAATCGAGTTGCAGAGATATCTCAAGGATGATCAAAGGAAATTGGATGCACCTGAGCTCAATTTGGAGTGTCACAGCAAAGGGGTTTAATACTTGTTGATGCAATGTTGATTTAATTAATTTGTAAAAATTATTTAAAACGATTTTTCACTTTGTCATTTTGAGGTATTTTGTGAGGATCGGTGACAAAAAAATTTAAGTTTAATACATTTAATATTTAGGGTGAAACAACAAAATATGAAAAATGTCAAGAGGTTTGAATACTTTCCGAAGTCACCGGATAATCACATTGTGCAACATCAACATTGTTCAAGCCGGTTGTCCTATTCATGGTGAGGTTCGTCCAACACATGGGCAATTAAACAAGTCGCACCTGTTTGCAAATTCATTGATAACTTTCTGCTTCGACTTTTGAAAATCTCATATTTATTTGTGCATTTCAACACAACAAACAATGGCACAGCTAAGTGTGGCACCGCTGCTGTTCCTCGAGGCAGGTACCCAGGCACGTAACCGCCAACTGAACCTGTGTGTAAACTTCTTCTTCGTCCTCCTCATAGAGGAATGAAGCTCAAAGTCTTTTGTTGGTTCATAAACAACCAGCTGCTTTTATCAATTGACCCAATGAGAGGTCTTGTAAATCTTTGCACAAACACCATTAGATTATGGCTCCAAGGTAAGACCTGAAATTTTTATGGAATCATTTTCACAAACTTGAAAACAGGTTTTGTGCTGAATGCAATTCATTAGATATAATGTACATTGTAAATAACGTTTTGTGAATGATCAAATCCGCCACACGTTGTGTGCGCACGGGGACTGAGCACCAACAGAACATCTCCCAAGAGCCCACGGGAGTTTGTCTTCTTCAGAGAAGCACGGGACAAGAAGAGGCATCAGAAAGATTCGTCGAAAACACTGAAACACCAGGAGCAAATCATTGTCGTGAACGAGCAGGAGGGTACGTGAGTCAATTCTGTACGTGGTACAGAAATGTAAACAAAATAACACACGAAGAGGAAGAACAGAACATGGAATAGAAGAAGATGGAGACAAAATGAAGAGGAAGAATTGGCCAAGAAAAAAAAAAACCAGCACAGTAAACTTTGCCACTCTGTGCCCCAGGAGATGGCGCCAAATGCTCGAGGAGGAGAGACGATGGTGACAAAATGATGCAACGGAGCTATGAAAATTACGTTTCGGATTTTTACCTGTTAGCCAAAGGAATTATATTACAGCAACGAGGTACCTCGACAAGACCAGCCATGTGCAGACATTTTGGCCTTTTTTTGTTATCTCATCCATACAAAATAATTTGGAAAAGTAAAACAGAATGATTAAGTGAAGGGTATCAAAATTAAAGAATGGGTTGCATCTTCAGTGGTTTGGGCAATCTATGTGCAAATTGCTGTCATCAAAGGACGAACGAGTGCAGACAGATTTGTACAGGGCTGTATGACGTGCCTTTACCAGCGTCGACCGTTAGCAACCTGCACGCTGGGTTACCAATGCAGATATCAGCAGAGAGCCAGCACTTGATGTTTTGGCGTTAAGGCGTCATCAGCAAAGGACTACAAACAATAGAGGTACTGACTAAGGTGGACAGGCCAGAAATCAGCAAAACAGAATCCACCGAAAGAGGTCATGTGAACAATCGTTTAACGCAACTCATTGACTCATTAACAAAGGGCTCATCAACAAAGGGCTCATTAACAAAGGGCTCATCAACAAAGGGCTCATCAACAAAGGAGACATGGACAGAGACATATTTACAGAGACGGATGGAATGAAAACATCAAAACAAAAGTCGCCCAAATGGCACAGTGTAATTGAAGCAGCTGGTGTCGGTGGGCGGTGGAGAGCACACAAGTGAGCGGCACTGATGAAAACAGATGCCACGTGTGGGAAGGGTGCCGGACACCAGAGGATCTTTGCAGACCAAGGCTATCTCTGATCAAAAGATTCCAGCACGGTTTGGTTGACGTGTTGGAACAGCCAATGTTGTGTCAAAGAATTCCTGTTGCAAGCATTCATGAAGAGTTTTTTCTCTGAAAGATTGTAATCCGCACAGCTGTCACTCACGGAATGAAAGAGGCTCTTGTCCTGCAAAAGTGAGGAGAGGGTGAAGAGGAGGGATGTGGCGGCAACGAGATATAAAGTTATTGAGATGGTTGCAGAGTAACAGCCAGAGGGTGAGGTGGAGAGTTAGACATGGGGTGAGGCAGAGAGACAGCTCGAGGGTAGAGACAGTGAGTTAGAGAGACAGACAGATAAGTAACAAGATAGCTTGTACAAACAGGTTTGAATCCTGCATCCTTCGTAATTCATACATCAGATCCTCATGTCATTGCCCTGCATGTAATGTGTGCAGATCCCCCATTGTGGAGTATAACTTATGAGTGTCCTGACAAAGAACTTCAACATAGGACACCATTAGGTCTATCGAAGCCTGTGCATTGGTTGCCAACCGATGATTGTCCGTGCTCTAAAGTTTTTAAATGCTGACCGCGAAGCAAGGATGCAGCACGAACCATTTTTAAAAGTTCTTGATATGGCTTGGCTGTGGTTTGAATCACTGACCTCCCAGACTTAGAGTGGACACTCTAACCATTATGTCATCAATGTGGTACAAACACATTTAAGGAAGATCTGTTTTTCCATCGTGATGAAGGGTCGATAACCTTGTAATGTCAAAGCAGTATTCGGGGTGACTAATTTTGAACACCCATTGGAAGTGTTCAGACGTGCATTTCGGGATGATCTGTTGCCAATGGAGTTTTTGGTTCTAATCAAAAACGCTTTTTCTTTTCTTCGCCATCATCACTTCATTATCCCCCCTCCCCTCCACCCCTTGTCCCTCTTCCATGTCTTCGTTATGATCTTATCACTTTCATATTAACCATATTTTAACTCATTGCTGTCTGGGTGATCATCAAGTGCTTTTATCCACTTGAAGCCACTTGTGTGTGACGATGAGAAGACGAGGGAACATCATGAAACAAAAGTTCTGCTTTAAAATCGTTTTTCTCTCCACTTGTGTCGCTCATGGTTTCTATGGATACATTTATCATTCTCGCGGAAGGTTAAAAAAAGAAAGACTTACTTTTGGTGGATTCGTTCCATCTCCTTTTTAACCTCTGCCTTCATAGCATAACATGCGTCTGGTGCTTTGTATTGCGATTGTGTCCCCACCACCATAAATATTATTCCTTGTAAACAGGTACCAGGTGAATCAAACAGAATTCCATCTGAAAGTAGAAAATGCCCAATTCGATTCAATTTCCTGTTGGGGTCGAGCCCTGTGGAACCGTTATGGCAGTTATAGACCAGAAAGGGTCCTCATGAAGAAAGGTGATTATCCTGTGATTGACTGATGTAACTAATTTTACAATTTAGCCCTGGGTACCCCCCCCCCCAACCTCCACCCCCTTAAACAGCATATTTTTGTGTGAGATACCACAGAATCTAAAACGTGCAGTTTGACTCTTTTGAAGGAGATCATGCTTCAGGACGCAGCACCTCCTGGCAGCAAAAAGCAGTGCGAGGCAGTTTTCAGTCACAAGGAAATTAGACACAGGTAGAGGCCATTCAGCCCATCATTCCTGCATCACATCCACACCACACTAATGTATCAACACAAGATCAAAATAAGAAATTGCAAAATGTTTGTTTTTTTTCTTTAATAAAGTGATTTTTTGTGTTTCTTTTGTAATTTTGGTATATTTTTTCCCCCAGGTGAGGGGCATGGGCTTGAGTAAAAAACACAAAACACCCCTTGATGAGACCCCCACCAACAGCACTCCGAACACATGCACACGATCACCCATCAATGCTCAAACTACCTAAAAGTCCTGCCAACATCCTTCTACCCCTCTATCTCCATAATTTCCAGGTAACTATTCAATTCTAATTTAAACTTATCCACTGTTTCTGCTGCCACTACCTTTCCAGGGAGACCATTCCATGCATTAACTACTCTCTGAGTGAAAGACCCCTGCCTTACTACCATCTTAACTCTCCTCTTCTTTACTCTCAGGCCATGGCCCCTGGTCCTATCACTCTCTACTCTGTTGAATAATTCATCATCACTTATGTCAATACCTTTCATTATCTGAAACATCGATCATATCACCTGGTAACCGCCTCCTTTCTAGTGTATAAACCCCTGCCTCCTTCAGCCGCTCCTCATAGCTGACTCTCGTTAAGCCTGGAATCAATCTAGGATCCCTGCACTGAACTCTCTATGGCATCTATGTCCTTCCTTAGTTGTGGTGACCAAAACTGCACACAATATTCTAGATGTGGCCCTCACTAAATTCCTGTACAATGTTAACTCCACCTCTTTTGATATAAATATGACCCCCTCCGAATACAAACCTAAAACCCGATTGCACTGTGCTGCCTGCTTACCTCCCATATCTATTTCCACCCCCAGATCCTTCTCCTGTGTGACCCACTCCAAAATGACCCCTTGCATCCTGTAATCTCTATTTTCATTGTTCTTTCCCATCCCCAACACCTTACACTTGCTCAGGTAAAATTCCATCTGCCAATCTTTTGCCCAATCTATGCAAGTATCAAGACTTTCCTGAATCTGATCACCACCCCCTCTGCTATCCACCTTACCTCCAAGCTTTGTGTCATCTGCAAATTTGGAAAGCTGACTCTTCACTCCGCTATCCAAATCATCGATGTAAATAATGAATAGCATTGGTCCGAGTACTGATCCCTGAGTATGCCACTGCTTACATCCTCCCACTCACAGCCACTCTGTTTCCTGTCACTAAGTCAGTTTGCAATCCAATTAGCTACCTGACCAGCCACTCCACAAGCCCTCACTTTTGGTGGATGAGGGAATGGCAGTGAACATAGTATATCTTGACTTTAAGATGGGATTTGATAAGGTACCACATCGGAGGTTGTTAGCCAATCAGACACTTCTTCATGGAACTCTAAGATTTGTGAAACAGGAACTACCTTTACTTTGATAAACCTGTGTCGACCACCTTTAATTAGTTTGTATTTATTTAAATGGTTACTCATGTGGTCCCTAATTAATGTCTCCACCACCTGCTGCACAACTGAAGTCAAACCAACAGGCCTCTTGTTCCCCAATTCTTCTCTGGATCCTTTATTAAATAATGGTGTCACATTTTAAGCTCTCCAATCCTCCGGTACCTGTCCTGGCTCCAGGGAACTATTGAAAATATCCGTTAACAACTCGCTTGCCTGCTCAGACACTTCCCTCAATGCTCTCGAGTGCATATTATCTGGACCCTGAGCCTCAACTACTCTTCGATTTCCTCGCTGTTCATTTACTTCCTCCACTCCAACCTGGATCTCCTGTAAAATCCCTTCCTCACATCCTTGCGAGATACTCTCAGCTCTTGACAATTCTCCTGATTGTTCTTGTGTAAAAGTTGAAGCAAAATACCTGTTTAATAAGCCTGTCATCTCACTTTCCTCACTCGCCACTCTCACGGTGCTATTCCTCAATGGACCCACACTGGTCCTAACCTGTTCTTTTCCCCTGATATACTTAAAGAAAGCCTTCCTATTATGTTTAATATTCTTAGCCATGTCCTTCTCATATTCTCTTTTGGCTTGCCGAGCTATTTTCTTAACTTGCCTCTGTTTACTCCGATAGTGATATAAATATAACTCCAGTCCTGTTATTTTATGCCAAATAAATACCTTCTGCTTCTCCTTAATAGCGTTCCTTATCTCACTGCTCAACTACCCTGGTCCCTTTCTACTTCTCGTTTTACACCTCATTGGAATGTACTTACTCTGCACTCTACACATTTGGTCCTTGAAGGTTTCCCATTTCTCTGATGCTGATTGTCCTGTTGTTAGAGTCTCCCAATCTACATTACACAACTCTCTCCTCATACCCTCAATGTTTTCCTTCCTGAAATCTAATAGCCTTACTCCACTATCCTGAACTCGAACCCTTAACAGAATCTTTGCACACACAATGTTATGGCCACCTGCTCCGAAATGCTCCCCAACCTCCACATCCTCCACCATATTGTGATCGTTACTTAAAAACACTGCACTCCCCCTAGTGGGCTTCTCTACAAACTGGGTTAAAAAGCATTCCTGAACTAAAACTAGGAAATCCTCATCCGCTCTGCCCTTACCCTGTTTCTGGACCCAATCTATCCCTGGCAAGTTAAAATCCCCCACAATCAATACTCTTCCCTTACCATATGCTTTTTTGAATTCTTCATGCACTCCTCCTTCCTCCCAGAGCCCGATAAAAGCATCCTACCACGATGTTATTGTTTTTACAATCTCTAATCTCCACCCATACAGAATCCTCTACATTAATTGCCTCCTTAATGTCACCCCTTTCTCTTGATGCAATGCTGTCCTTTACCCAGATTGCTACTCTTCCTCATATTCTCTCCTTCCTATCACACCGATACACCTTGTAGCCAAAGTCAGATCTCAGTCAAACAAGTGGTGGATCAAACGGTTCAAACAAGAACATTTTCCCTTGAGCTAGCGTGCTGTTACAATGCAGGATGAACTTTACCTTTCTTCCATCGCATATACCTATCAAATCATGTTGTGTGCCCTTTATCATTGCAATATTGTGTCGTACTTCCTCTACCTCTAACTTGCTTTGAGCAGTAGAAATGAGTTTGTTACCTTACCCAAGAGACCTCAGCGGACACTATATCTTGCGTGCATTCTACGCAAGGTCACCTGCCATGCTTTCTTGAAATGTTCTACATCCTGCTTGTTTTGTCTATCGTGCATTCTATTTCCAAATGATTTTGGCAGTCATGTCTTGTCTATGTCTGGCTGTGAAGCACATAATTAAATCACGTACTTTTACAGCCGATCAGGAACTCCCCATGGCAAGGCATGGTGGCCTCCACTAAAATTAATGGAAATTCATAAAATTGCATTTCTTGCCGAATGGCCATGTACAGTATATATTTCTCACATAGGGATGCAAAGTGAAAGATTTTACAATTTATCAGATATACGGTGGTAATTCATTGTTTTGGAAATTTGAGTTTCCCTGACATTTGAAGAATCATACGTTTCTTAAATCATGATGATTTTAAACTTTTTGATCCATTGGATGATGATCCTGATTTTTCACCTTTCGATGCATCAGATGAGAAATCCTGATTTTAAAGCTTTGACACAATTAGATTACATTATATTCCTGATTTTAATCTGTTCCATTCCTGAATCTGCCATTCCATTCCATTATATTCCTGATTTTCACTTCACCACTGAAGGTGGACAGAGGTTACGTTTGCACCCTTGTCTGTGTGTGTGTGCTTTTCTGTCTGTCTGTCTGTTTGGCTGTGGCAGGATACCTCAAAAAGTTCTGAACGGATTCGGACGAAATTTGGTGGACAGGTTGGGTGCGTGACAAGGATGAATTGATTAGATTTTGGTGAAGATCCGGATCCAGATGAGGATACTACAATTTTTAAAGCGATAATTCACCATTGATAGCAAGAGCCAAAAAAATGATATGCAGCAGGATATTTCAAAAAGTTATGGACAGATTCGGACAAAATTTGGTGGACAGGTTGGGTGTGTGAGAAAAAATGATATGCAGCAGGATGTTTCAAAAAGTTATGGACAGATTCGGACAAAATTTGGTGGACAGGTTGGGTGTGTGAGAAAAAATGATATGCAGCAGAATATTTCAAAAAGTTATGGACAGATTCGGACAAAATTTGGTGGACAGGTTGGGTGTGTGACAAGGACAAATTCATTCAAATTTGGTGAAGATCCAGATTCAGATAGGAGAATTCGATAGATTTTGAAAGTGATTCTTCACTCCTGAGAGATGGGACCAAAAACAATATCGACTATGGAACAGCATTATATTTCAAAAAGTTATGGAAGAGTTATGACAAAACTTGGTGGATGACTTGGATAGGTAACAAGAACAAGTCAATTAAATTTTGGTATGTGACAAGGACGAATAGTCCGATACAGATCCGGCCTATCAGAGGAACACAAAATGTAAACTGTTCAGCGGTTATAAAGTGGTAGTTCTAGTTTTGTCTCTTATTAATTACGCAACACACGAGTACACAAACATCACATGAAACACGACATGAAACTACACAAACACCACAAAAAACAAGTCCTGGCAAGGGTCTGCAATCTCTGATTGCTCTTTTTCTTGTTAACCTTTTGAGCCATTCAATGATATTCCTCATTTTAAACTTTTGATCCATTTGAGGATATTACTTATTTTTTTTAATATTTTGAGCCAAAAGATATTCCTGCTTTATAACCTTTTGATATAGTCAATGATAGTCCTTATTTCTAACCTTAAAGGGGAACCCAAATGCTCAGACCACCTCGCCACTAAGCTATCCCTTGATACCTTACAATGTAGATATGATGTGTCTTTTTGTGATTTGCGATATATTAAGCAAGTCATTTTTGGATTAAAATACGAAATCTTCTTCTTTCCACTTAGCCATGACGTCACACTCAGAAGTCAATCACCATATTCGTACTGTCTTCGGGTTACATCGCGCTATGATTTAACTCAAACGACGAAGAATTTTCCATTTTCCACAAATATGCCGAGTTGATGCATCCTTAGTGGTTGTAGTAATACAAACTGAGATGGTTTCATGCTCCATCAATGGTCAAAAGACCATAAGTTTACCAGAAATTGTACGAGGTTTATCCGAAATACCCGAGTATAGATCAGGCCAAGAAAATGTTCACTTTGGTGCTCGGAACATTTTACAGAGAACTGTTATGAAACAACAAAGATGGCTAGATCTTGTGATTATCCGCCAAGATTGAGAGGGGACACCATCCCCATGATTAAGCGGAAGAAACAGCCGTCGCTCAAAACTGTAACACCATCTCCACCGAACTACCAGCACATGTACTTTTTCTTCCTGTTGCCATTGCCTGTTAGTTACCACAAGAGCACCTGCAAATAATTATCTATCAATGCAAATTTATGCAAGTCAAATAAACCACCATCTACTCTACCGGTCAAAACTTTGAGAACACTCCCATTTTTCCAGTTTTTACTGAAATTTAAGCAGTTTAATGTTTCAATGTACTCTGAAATTAAAGCATAGAACAAATAAACAATTGCAGATGAAAAAGAAATCATGGAATCGTTTTGTTGAACACAATTTAATCTAAATTTTTGACTCATCAAAGCAGCCACCTTTTACAGATATAACAGCCGAACATATTCGTGGCATTCTTTCTACAATGGAAATCAAATATTGTTCGGAAAGTTCTTCCCAACACTGTTGCAGAAGTTCCCACAAATGTGTTGCACTTGTCGGTTGCTTTGCTTTCACCCTTCTGTCCAGTTCATCCCAAACCAGCTTGATTGGTTTTAAGTCTGGAGACTGTGCTGGCCATTTGTGACTTGAAGCCTACCGTCTTGTTCTTTTCTTCTAAGGAAGTCCTGACATAGCCTGGAGGTATGTTTTGGGTCATTATCTTGCTGTAGGATGAACCCCTGACCAACTAGGCGTAGACCGGAAGGTATTGCATGGTGCTGTACAATGCTGTGATCGCCCTTTTGGTTCAGGGTGCCAGTCACTCTGTGCAAGTCACTGACTCTGCATCCAGCAAAAGAGCCACAGATCATCACGCTTCCTCCTCCATGTTTGACAGTTGGTGTCACACACTGAGGAACCATCCTTTCGCCTACTCGATGGTGTACAAAAACCCTGCGTGATGAACCGAAGATTTCGAATTTTGATTCATCGGTCCATAAGACCTTCTTCCAGTTTTCAGTAGTCCACTGGTGGTGCTTCATGGCCCAGGCAAGCCTCTTTTTCTTATTTTGCCATTTTAGCGATGGCTTTCTTACTGCCACTTGATCTGTCAAACCTGCAGCTCCAAGTCTTCTTTTCACAGTTGAAACTGAGACTTCCTTACTTCGACAAGTGTTAAGCTGTGCTTGAAGCTGCTGTCCTGTGAGCCACCTATCATGCAAGTTGTTGACTCTCAGAAACTTATCTTCTGATTGTGTTGTGGCTTTGAGTCTGCCAGACCTCTTCCTGTCAGAGTTTCCTCCAGTTTCCAAGTGCCTTGTGATGGTGTAGCAAACTGTACTCACTGACACCTTGGCTTCTTTGCAATTTCTGTGAAGGAAAGACCGACACTTTTAAAGGTCATAATGGTCTGTCTGTCTTCCTTTGTTAATTGTCTTTTTCTCGCCATTATGAGAGCAATATACTACTTCCTGCAGTGCAATATTGTCCAAATAATGCTTCAGAGGGTGCAGCAACAGTCTGTTCCAACTGCTTTTATA
The DNA here is from genome assembly GCF_056783735.1 of Eptatretus burgeri. Taxonomy (NCBI): domain Eukaryota; kingdom Metazoa; phylum Chordata; class Myxini; order Myxiniformes; family Myxinidae; genus Eptatretus; species Eptatretus burgeri. The sequence continues at coordinate 58,530,364 of NC_140973.1, read as the reverse complement.
CAGACAGAGGGCTTGTAACTAATCAGCAAAAGTTGGGACACCTGTAGGAATTGTTTGCATCAACTTTCAAGGCTTAATTTACTTCTATTGCTGCAGAACAGCTGCAGTTGCTCACCCATTAGCCTACTTGTTCCCTGAAAATACCCTTTTTAACAACTCTGAAATTTACATTATTTTTCAGTTTTTGGTAACCTAAACTTTTTTTTAACCTCTGGCAGTTTTCTGCTTAGCTTTGTGCCATTTCAGGTTATTCACTGGACTTGAACTGCTTAAATTTCAGTAAAAACTGGAAAAATGGGGGTGTTCTAAAACTTTTGACTGTTCGTGTATATATATATATATATATAGTGGAGAGAAAGTATGTATGTATGTATCATCTACTCCTCCGAGAGGATTTGAAGGAGGAAGGTAAAATTTTCAGGGTCTCCCTGCACCACTTCCCATCCACCACCCCCCCCCCCACAATTCCCATCAACCATCATCCCCACAACACCCACTACCACCCCACATCCCCCTCTCCATCCTCCCCCATCAACCACCACCCCCCCCCCCCGAGCACCACTCCCTCCTCCACTGGGGTATGACATCGACAAGGCACGACACAGCATGGATGCAGAATGGACATGGCACGACACAGAACGGACACGGCACGACACGCAAAGGACACAGAACGGACATGGCATGACACAGAACAGACATGGCACGACACAGAACGGACACGGCATGGCATGGATATGGCATGGACTTGACACGGCACGGTGATAGACACAAATGGCATCCCAGGAAAGTATGAAACGGGACAGTCCTGCAACATACAGGACACCTGGTCAGCTTGTGATGGTGGGACAAAGCATTCGTCGCCCATTTTGTCGGCGGTGTTCGAGTATGCCTGGGCGGTGTCGGCTGTCGGGCAATGACGGGTATTCCTGCTCGAGTAATATAACTGATTTATCATTGACTACAAAATCTACATTATAAAAGGAGCCGTGGTTGTCTGTCTGTTTGCAATATTATAACTTGAGAATGGATTAACAGATTTCAATTAATCCAATGATGGTGGATTCAGGAAACTCCCAGGAAGGTTTGTGATGCAAAAACAAACAAACAAAGAAATAAATAAAATAAAGGTCAGTTTGTGCATTGGTATACATGGGCATACGTGGAAAAACTGCAAACTCTAACTTGTGACAGTGGTTATCCCCACATGGAGGATAGGATCTCGCAGAAATCCTTTTTTGTTCTTGCCCCATAGATTAGCCATCGCAGCAAAGATTGGTATTCCCATGAGCAAAGTGATGGCTCTTATATGCCACTCCCTTATAAACCATCAATTGAATGGAAAAACAAACCTACCAATCTGCACTGAACATGCGACCGGCGTTTTCACCTTCACAAACACCTCCATTGTCACCATCTTCATCTGAATCACTCGCACAAGGCTCGAAACGATACGACTCCATAATTCCCCCAACAACGTTTCCATCACTGATTTTGTCTCAAATCGTTTCTTCAACATCCCACTGATCAGTTTCAACACATTGAGAACCTTCAAATTAGCTAATGACGGTGGAATCAATATCAGAATCTGAGCTCAAAATATAGCACACTGTTTCTCAATGTAAGCTGTCATTTGGACCAAGGTGGGTTTTCAATCACAGCAATATTTGTTCTGACGAAATACTTAAGATGGTATCAGCATAAATATCGATGAATTTCAATAGTTATTGAATAAAAGTATAATCACTGACATTTTTGTTTCATGGCAATGGGGTTTCTTATCTTCATACAGGCTCATTCATACAGGTGTTATTAACAAATCAGCTTGGCTGGAACATTATATGGACAATAGGCTGTAACATTATATCATTTACATTTGGACCTGTTAACCTTGAGGAGGGACAAGAGAGAAGTGGGAGAGGGACGATGCTCAGGATAGAGGAGTGTGGAGAGTAAAAACACGTGTGGCACACCCCACAAGAAGGTGCAATTAATTGGATCCTTGAACGTAGTCATCGTAGACGTACATTTGGAACAATTTTTACATCCTTTCAAACGAAACACATTAACATTTACTCTGGGAACACAAAATGGCTTCATTTGATTTCCTGCAGTATCGTAGTATTACGTTGTTATCTAGATATTACTAAAACTCTCATCTTGTATATATGATGTATGTATGTATGTATGTATGTATGTATGTATGTATGTATGTATGTATGTATGTATGTATGCTCTGAAATACAGCCAAAACAGTACACGATACTGCAAAAATTTTCGGCCCACCTTACTCAACATTCTCCTGCAGTGTGCAGTATCAAGTTTCATTCAAATCAGGCAACTAAAAAATTATTTCAAAATTAATTCCCGATTCAGTCAAGTTCTCTTTGGGAGTATTTGATCAATGCAAACAACCTCAGCGGTATAGTTTTCTGGAGCTATCTTTTTTATTTTTATTTTTGAAATGATTTTTCTTATCAACTACTGGCACAACGGGAACCCAACGGGTTCACGGGTCATCCAGTTACAAACAAAATTTAAACTCTCTGCCTATTTGAATGGCAGTTGGTATGTTTCAAATTATACAACAATGTGTATACAAATATATTTTCAAAACGTTTTTGTATCCAGTACTCCGAAGAGTTGTCAATTTTATTCTATACTAATGTCGCCTCGTCGAGAAGCTGTAATTAGTGAATGCAAGCAAATAATTGATTTTGCTGTCAAGAAACACTTCACAGAATAGGAGATTGGCCTAGATTCCTGGAAAGAAATGAAACCAAACAAACAAAAACAGCCCATGTTCCAATTTAGTAACATAAGGTTATTTACCGTGCCCTAAAGCAGACATTTCATTGCCAGGATTCAAGATAAGGGCATTGTGATGGTTTTTTATTCCCTCTCGATGGTTATCCTTGCGAATAACAAATAAATTTGCAGAGATGCCACAAACATTTCTACAGCCAATATGACCGAATACAACTGTAGTTCTCATGAAAGATTGACAGGTGTGAAATAAACTGAAACCTACCTCGTGCAAGAGCCAAGTCAGACAAGCTCGGTGACTGTCATGACAACCGTATGGAGCTGCCTTTGTGACGGGTTTTCAAGTCGATAAAAACAATCACAGTTTATTCACATATACTCGATGTTTGTGAGAAGACTTTGTTCTTGACAAATGCCAATGCAGCAAAACTTTCCTCGTGCTTTGAGAAATGCCATCGCACCAAAGGTTCAACACAATGTTTCAAAAGAATTCTCACTCACGAGCGGTGTCAACATCCCAATTTAAAGTATAATAAAAATGTATTGGCATTGCATTACAGTTCCAATTTTCTATGAGGCACTCATTTAGTGCAACATTTCTCGGGAATCTTTGTTGTTTTGTTTTCTTATAGTTTGAAGGGAGAGTCCTTAATTTGTGGGCAGCATGTGTCTGCTGGTTTCCATCGTTACAGGGAGGGAGACTGTGCCAATGCTGCAGTTCCATCTCTAGGTTAAGGTCAGAATAAGAAATTTGTTGAGGTTGACAGTGATAACTTGCCTACCCTTCGCGAAGAACACTGTGGGATCTTCAACGTCCACTAAATAATGTTGGCAGACGGGACACCTAGTTCAACAATCATCACAGGGATAGCACATACATTGATGAATGATGAATCACCCTGCTTGCAAAATACCAAGATGATAATTTATAGTTGGGTCAGGACTCATACCCACGATAGACAGCTCAAAGGCGAGTCCGCATACCTGCAGGCTATCCTGCTGATCTCAGGGAGAGTTCAACAGATGTAACTCGTGATCTTTCGATACAGACTGGCACCACGCTATGCTCTCCATGCTCTGTCTATGACATCCGAGAATAACTCCACTCTTGGGTCACTGATTTTCTCTACTCTCATAGCTAGCATGTGGCTTTCAATGAAATCCTTTCATATCCTCTCCCCGTCAAGGCTGGAGTGCCCAAGATTGTGTTCTGGGCCCCATTCTATTTCTAATCTTCATTAATGATCTCTGTGACTCTCTGGAAAATCCTCTTTATATATTTGCTGATGACTCCACCCTCTGCAGTGACATCCCTCATCCTTCAGATAGGCAGGAAGCAGCCTCTTCCCTCTCTTCAGCCATTGAAAAAAAATCACAAGCAAGTCAAACACTTGGAATATGTCTTTTAATCCTGACAAATTTCACACTTAAACTCTCTTAGTGTAGCAGCACAGCAAACCTGTTGTGCATTTTGTGATACAAGCACCAAATTTGGCACAAATGTACATTAATATGTAGCGAACATTTTCAGATATTGGGCCACTTGAAATTCTCTCTTTATGTCCGCCATATTGGATTTCAAAATGGCCGCCACTTGAAATCGACATTTGCTATTATCTCTGGACATAATGCAGCTATTGACTTGATTCTGGGATCTAAATGTATGTTTTTGGGGGCAAGGAATCCAATGGTACCATTTTCAACTTAATATTATCTATCACAGTCTGTTATATAATTTTATTTGGAAATGATCTCGGCAAATATTGGATTCAACACAATACTTTGAAAAGAATGTCTTAGTTCTGTAAATGTCTTCGGTATAATACTGACATGCTACATGGTCTAGTATTTGAGGCTAGGTGTACTGGTATCTGAGGCTAGGTATATACCGGTACTGAAGATACGTGTACATAAACAGTGTCATGTTAACAAGTTCAGCATTGCCACAAGTACATGTATGTTGTTGACTCATCGTCATGTGCAGTCCCCTTCACACACACAGAGGGCTGTGCACTGAAGGGCAGCCTTTTTGCACTTGCAGCACCTCACACACCCTTTCTTGCACTTGCAAGAAACCAGCTCAATGCAGCTGTGAGCTGCCTCAGTTAGCCTGGTCCAGTAAGGTGTGTACTGTCCTTCTCCAGTCCTTGACCAACCCCAGTTGGTTGGTGGAGGGAGCTCTGGTGCTGGCAGCAGTATTTGACCCCACACATGTCCACCTTGATACACTGCCCTCTTGACATGTTCCTCCAGAGCTGCCTTCGTTGGAGGGATGAGCCGCACATTGTTCTTCCTTGCGTAGAGTTTCCTCCTGGCCTTGTCAATGTCTGTGCATTTTCTGGTTCGATCATACAACAGGATCATGAATCTCTCGATGATGCGCATTGCATCGTCTGGTATGTCACGAGGTGCAGAGGACAGCAGCAGCAGCGCCTCAGTGAGTTCTGGCAGTACCGTCCAGACTGCCCACGCAGTCTTCTTGCCATGTCTATGAAAACTAGACACAGTGTCGCATCCAGTTAGAGCGTGGAACATTGGCAGTGCACGAGCCTTCTCTCGTCCCAATCCAGCTGCTATTTCGTGAGCTGCTAGGTATCGGAAACTCTGGCCTGTTCCGAATGCCAGCCACAGTTTGTCTTCTGGTTGCAACTCCTGTGCCAGGGACACTGCCAGCACCACAACATCGGTGTCTCCAGTCCAGATGAGTATTGCATGGTGTCCATGCTGGACTGCGTGAGATGCATGCAGCAACATCCGACTGTCAGCTTCTTCATGGTTACATGGGGCGAGTGAGGTCAGATCTGGCAGTAGTGGCTTGCTGAGCACTGCCTCTCCATCAGTAATGACGAGTTGCTTGTCCTCCTGGTCAAACCATTCCATGAGAACTGCTGAGAGGAACCTGAACAGCTCGGTCTTGTTGCTGTCCACTCGTAGGAAGTTCTGCCAGTTTCCTGGTATGGCTGCGGCAGCCACCACACGTCTCCGCACACCATGTTCCCACTTTGCACGTGTACTATCTTTCAGTGAATCAGCAAGGTAAGTATCCCAGACCAGATCCAGGATTGACACTGTTTGCAGCTTCGTGGACATATATGGGATGAAGATCTGTTGTGCATACTCTTCAAAGGTCTTTGCTGCAGCCGGCTTCAGCATCTGGATGATGGCTGCTCCATCAAGCACAATACAGGTCGTGATAGGAGTCTCTGTCTTTGTGTCGGAGACTTCTTCCAAGCATGTGAGGAGATCACTCTTGGTACCAATGCAGAGGCTTCCACCATCAGACAATGCAGGAGGGCATGCCTGATTCTCGTGACAAAAGAACTCCTCAAGGTTTCCATCCCTCATCTGGCAGCCAATGTACAGGCGTGCGAAGAGTTCACGGTCATTCTTGATGGAGGCGAGCTGTTGCTGACCTATGCTCTGGATTCTTGGAGTGGAAGTGCTGAACACCTTCAGCTTGTTACGAGGAATGGGTGCGTCCACTGCCTTTGTTCTGTCCAACAGACACTCTCTGGTGAAAGCCTCGAACTGCTCTTGGCCAATCCTCTTGGCATTCATCACGGTCTCCACAGCAGCAGGATCTGCGATCTCCTTTGTGTCCAGTTTGACTACATCCTGACTCTCCTCGAATGGGTTGCCCATCTCCTCTATGACACCGACGAGAGAGCGAACATCTTTCACAAATGAGGTCTGTACACTTGGCGTCTGATCATGATGACGTGTGTCTGCTGTTTGCCCTCTCCAGTGTTGGTTCCCATCCTGGAATTCTTCGATCACCCTGGCAACTTCTGGTCCCGCAACCATCCAGCGACGTAGGGCACTAGGGTTGTCAGTGAGCCCAACTGCTCCACCGTCTCCTTTGATGCAGGCATTATTCTGCTCATGTGCCTGGTCAATCGGGATTGAAGAGAACACCCTCTGTGTTTTCTGAACGGTGAAGTGGCTTTGCCTGAATTTCCTGGCTACATCTGGGTGTTTGATGGTGAGTTCGGCCATGTCCTTCAGGTGCACTGGTATCCACCTAGCATAGTGGGTGTGATCTAGTGCATGGAACCAGGGGACCAGCTCTGTCAGAGCATCGAGGTATATCATTGTATGTAATTAACTCATTTATGTGGAGTCACAAGGTGATTTAAACACAGCCACACACAAAGAACACAGTTGATGTGGGTCAACACACATGCAGCCTCTCTACTCTTTTATTTGGGTCAGGGCTGTGATTAAAGACATGTAGTGGAGTCATGTTTGTAAACATTGTTAAAGACATGCCACAGTGCATTGTTAAGGAAACAAGACAGATGGAAGCCTATACAAGAAATTTCTGTACTCTAGAAACACAAAAGATGGCTTAAAGGGTCTTGGAAAAGGGGATTATGCATGTTTGGTATTTATTGACAATATGAATGTAATGTTACATAAAATATGCAAATGAAAAACACAAATGAATGGGTCACTTTGTTTCCTAATGGGATATGAATTTATATTTTAGACTGCCAGTATATATGAGCTTGTCTGAGTTGTTACTAGTGATTTATATAGTTTTTTTTAAAATTTATATTTACAGAACTAAGACATTCTTTTCAAAGTATTGTGTTGAATCCAATATTTGCCAAGATAATTTCCAAATAAAATTATATAACAGACTGTGATAGATAATATTAAGTTGAAAATGGTACCATTGGATTCCTTGCCCCCAAAAACATACATTTAGATCCCAGAATCAAGTCAATAGCTGCATTACGTCCAGAGATAATAGCAAATGTAGATTTCAAGTGGTGGCCATTTTGAAATCCAATATGGCGGACATAAAGAGAGAATTTCAAGTGGCCCAATATCTGAAAATGTTCGCAACATATTAATGTACATTTGTGCCAAATTTGGTGCTTGTAGCACAAAATGCACAATTCTTTTGAATATTTGGGCTAAGCCACCCCACTATCTCTGAAAGGACCATCTGGCAAACACTCCCATCTATTTTCTCAACGATCCTCTTGAGGAGGATCAGTCACTCAAACTTGAGGATCACCCATGGTGTACCAAAGTGTATTGAACGCATCAACATCAAGTCAGGTTAAGTATGGGAGCATGCGCCGGAGCAGCGCATCACTGCATCCACTTTCCGCTGGTACTCCAGGGGCCTCGATCTGGCCATCCCCCAGGCAGATACCTGGCCCATCCCCATCTCCTTGAGATGCTGATCAACCTGCTGCAACCACGAGGCACGTGGTCAGCCCATTGGCCTCCTCCACTCATGAGGCGACCTCACTGAGAGAATCTGGTGAGCAGGATCAGCGTCAGGAAAATGAGCCACATGTCCATACAGACACTCAGAGACTATACCAGAACAAATCTCATCTGAGTCTCTCTCAGCAAATGCTCATTAGATACAAAGTCCAACCAGCAATAGCCAAAGATTCTCTGAAGAGATCTGGTACTGAAGGAGTTCAGCTTTTGTCTCACATCCATAGAGCAAGACAGGAAGCACCAAGGACATAAAGACTCACATTTTCGTCCTCCTGCACAGGTACCGACAACGCCACACCATGACTCCTCAGGCCCGATCCGCGATTCCTTAAGCCCAATCCGTGACTCCTTAGGCCTGATCTATAACTCCTCAGACCCGATCCATGACTCCTCAGGCTCGATTCATGACTCCTCAGGTCTGATCCATGACTCCTCAGGCCCGATCCAGATGTCTATAGACTTCCAGTTAACAACATGCAGAGACATGAATATCACTGCCAAGGTAACTGAATCTCTCTGTGACCTCAACATCCTCACCACAACCAGTAACAGACAATATAGCAGCATCAAATATGTCATTGAAAGCCTGGATATTAGTCTTGACCCAGGAGACCCGTAATCCCAGTGGCTCAGACTCTTCATTCAATGCATCCATGACACCCATAAGGTTGTCCAGAGTCTACGCAAAGATGATTGCATCATCTACAAAATCAAGGTCAAGATATTCTGGCATTCCCAAACTGCACCACAGCTAGTGCTCCGACATAATTTAAAATCTCCGACATCCTCCCTTGAATCCAGTCCATACAAGTGCTGGAAAGAGATTTTCACAGATTCCTCGCACATAGGCTTCCTTGTCTGCCCTCAGCGAATGTACAGTTTTAACCCTCAGCTCCCTGAACAGCTCATTTCTGCCATCCAGCCTTGCCCTACCACACTGGTCAATGGTATATATGCAGTGTCCCTTGGGAGACAAAGTTTTTCTTCACCTGATGGTGGGTTCCAAGACACCCACCGGCAACATCAAGGATGATAGTCTTGAAGGCACTCCACAACCCTTCAGGATCAACTGAAAAACCCAGATCCTTTAAACCTTCACCCAACCTGTTTGCAAACTCCTCAGATATTTCATCTCCCTTTCATCAAACTCCCTTTCAACCTTGAGCATGCCAACATCTAGCTTAGACTGGGATAGTACCATCATCTTGGATTTGAGCCACAGCTTCAGAGTTGCTACAACAAGCCTGTGATTGGTGCTGAGGAACTGAGCACTATAGTAGACCCTGCAGTTCTGGAGCAACATCCAACAAGCATGAACCTACAGGGGGAAAAGCATATCTGTAGCACAGCCTCTGTCTCAGCAATTATACAAACAAGCTGACCTAAAACATTTTTTTTAATTGTCAATTTTCTTTGCATTTATAATTATGTGTGTGCTCTCCTTAAGTAACTCAAATCATCTTGCAATAGATGCTTCTCTATTCCCAGCTCTTGATATCAATGACAATATCTACAAGCATTTGTAACTCAGACAGATCAACAGCAAATTGCAGGACAGTCTTTCAGCTTGCCTGGAGGTTTGTCAACAAATTTGTATGACACCACTTTATCCACTGGACAATTTAGGTTCTTGCAAACCAGTTTAGAAACACCTCCACTGTTACATATATCACAATTTTAGTGCATTAATCTCATCACTTTGGTTTCCAAAGCTAGTCGCCGACTGGGCATCCTCCGTCGTGCAATGTCCTTCCTTGGCCCACCTGAGCTCCTGACCTCATACAAAGCTTTCGTCTGCAGCCAGATGGAGTACTGCTCTCCCCTCTGGGATGGTGCTCCCGTCTCTCACCTTTCTCAACTTCACGCTGTGGAAACCAAGACATTAAGGATCATTGGTATCTCCCGCGATGAGGCTACGTCTTTGGGTCTCTCACGCTCTTTCTGCAGGCAGGTTGGTGGTCTTTCTGTCTTCTAGTCTCCTATCCAGCTTCGTCCCTCCCCCTGTTCTGTCTGCGAACTGTTCTCCTCCCCCCCATATTTCCGCAGGGCACTCAAGGTCTGCCAGCAACCCCCTTCTGGTAAAACTAGCAAAATCACGAATCACTGCTCACCTTCATTCTTTCACTCCTCTTTTTCCCCACCTTTGGAACAAACTCCCACACTCTCTTCAATCCCATTCTTCACTCCAGGTCTTCAAAACAGCTGTTCACCACCATCTCTTATCTTCCCCATCCAAAACTACAATCTTTTCTACCCCTGTAAATCCACCCCAAACCCACCTCCTTCAAATTCCCTGCTTTCCTTCCTGAAAGTCCCTGTAGTGTCCATCTTGTATACTCCATGTACCCCACCCCATCCCTCTCCCTTCCACAGATCTCCTCATGTCTCTGTTCCCCACTGTTTTGTCCTTCCCTCTTCCACCCCTTTTGTTGTACATTCTGTGTGTTAGCTCTCATATGAGCCTCGACATTGTATGCAAATAAATATATATATTTTTAATTACATACCATAACCACTTGATATTATTTAGTCTTTTCATTTCCATTCCCATTTTTAAAGGAATTATCATTTGCAATAATATTGTTTGAAATCTGGGTTTGAAATAAATTTTTTACTATTTCTTTCCAAGTCAATAAATTATTTGGTTGCTTGATGGTTACAGCTGCCAAGTGTTGTTTTATTTTAATAGTCTGGTAATGATCTTTTCTGTTCTGCTAAGTGTTTATTGACAACAAAACCAACTGTTTGTGAGCATTCAATAATTCCGGCTCCTTGAAAGGCAACATAAAATAAATAAAATTGACAGCTCGTTAAAGTTTACAAAGTTTTTTTTTTTTGATGTATTTGTTGACACATTATTATTGGACACGGCTCCTTTCAAATTCCATATCCAGGTGATGCATGACGTCATTGCCGGGTGCCGAGTTTTGTTTCTCTCAGGTTTTACTGTTTTCTTGTTAGTATATTGATGACTTCCGTCATCTGTTTGTGTGTTTGTTTGTGTGTGTTTGTTTGTGTGTGTTTGTTTGTTTGGAGGCACGATAACTCAAGAACGGAAGAAGCTGCCAATGTCAAATTACACCACGTGAATCAGGAGGCTGATGGCAAGTGCTGATTAGATTTTGGTCAAAACCTGTCAAAGGTCAAGGTCACAGTGAGGTCAAACATTCGATTTTTGATGGTTTGGTACAGATAACTCGAGAACGGAAGAAGTTACCAATGTCAAATTACACCACATGATTCAGGAGGGTGATGGCTAGTGCTGCTTAGATTTTGGTCAAAATCGGTCAAAGCTCAAGGTCACAGTGAGGTCACACATTCGATTTTTGATGGTTTGGAACAGAATCATCGTAGAAACTTCTGGTTTGCGTCGCTACCTTCTCTCGAGACAGCTTTTATTAGACAAGGTCAGAGGTCAAGTTGACGATTTCGTAAGTACCAGTCTATGACTGCTTGTTTGTTTGTTTGTAGGCACGATAACTCAAGAACGGAAGAAGCCACTAATGTCAAATTACACCACGTGATTCAAGACGGTGATGGCTAGCGCTGATGAGATTTTGGTCAAAATCGGTCAAAGGTCAAGGTCACAGTGAGGTCAAACATTCGATTTTTGATGGTTTGGTACAGAATCATCGTAGAAACTTCTGGTTTGCATCGCTACCTTCTTGAGAGACAGCTTTTATTGGACAAGGTCAGAGGTCAAGTTGACGATTTCGTAAGTACCAGTCAATGACTGCTTGTTTATTACATACGAAATCTAAAGATTTCAAAAGTATATTGATCACTTCCGGACTCTGTTTGTGTTTGTAGGCACAATAACTCAAGAACGGAAGAAGCAACAAATGTCAAATTACACCACGTGGTTCAGGAGGGCGATGGCTAGCGCTGCTTAGATTTTGGTCAAAATTGGTCAAAGGTCAAGGTCACAGTGAGGTCAAACATCCAAAAAATGATAACTCGAGAACAGAAGAAGCTACCAATGTCAAATTACACCACGTGAATCAGGAGGGTGATGGCAAGCGCTCATTAGATTTTGGTGAAAATCGGTCAAAGGTCAAGGTCACGGTGAGGTCAAACATCCAAAACATTAGATTTTTCATGCTTTGGTACAGAATCATCGTAGAAACTTCTGGTTTGCGTCGCTACCTTCTCCAGAGACAGCTTTTATTAGACAAGGTCAGAGGTAAAGTTGACGATTTCGTAAGTACCAGTGTATGACTGCTTGTTTATTTATTTGGCATGGGGGGCGGTGCACTTTGAATGCACCTCTACTTGTATACTGTACTTTTAAAAACACCACCGCCAGTCTAATTAGCAGACAGTTTAAATTGTGTTTGTAAGAATAATGTAATACTGTACTATGATACTGTAGTAATTCAAATGATGCCATTTTGTGTTCCCCAAATAAATTTAAATGAGTATTGTTTTGAAAGGACATAAAAATTGATCCAAATGAAAGTCAACTCTGACTACATTCAAAGACACAAGGCCTTTAAGATCATGGGAAACTCTTACAACAAAGCTCAGTCAATGGACCTATCACTTTCCCATCGCAGACAGGCCAGTGGTCTCTCTGTCTTCTACGACCTCCTTTCTGGTTTTGCGCCCTCTGCTCTTTCCGTGCTTTAGCCCCATTAGGCTTCTATGGGGCGCATATGGTCCAACATACACCCCTTTCCAGTGAAACTCCCAAAATCCAGAATCACTACTCACCTCCACTCATTTGTTCCTTGTTTTTTTCCTGCCTGTGGAACCAACTTCCACATTCTCTTCAATCCTATTCCTCCCTCTGGGTCTTCAAAACAGCTCTTCACCACCATCTCAGATCATCCCCCAAGCAAAACCATGATATTTTTCTACCCCTGTTAACCCCTCCCCATCCCCAAGCCCACCTCTTTCCAAATTTCCAGTCTTTCCTTCCTGGGAGTTTGCTTCTGTATCCATCTTGTCCACGCCATGCATCTCCCCCCCCCACCCCTCATTCTTCCCCACATCCCTTATTTGTGAAAGTCTCTCTATATTTTG
>NC_140973.1:58444832-58512332 GCF_056783735.1 Eptatretus burgeri | reverse complement strand
GGGGCCGTCGTAATTTTCACCGACGGTATCACCTTTTTGGCTGAAACAGAGATAATTTAAACACTTAATCTGACATATTTTGACAGTAAAAAATTGAAGTGAAATATTTTATTAAAGTACAATAAAGTAAAATAGTGTTTAAAATATGCTGTGGTGGTGGTGGAAAAAGGGGGGAGAGAGTGAGAGTGAGAGTAAGAGTGAGTTATGATCAGATGAAGAAGGATGGAAGGCTTGCTACTCGTAGTCCAGGCAGGGATTTGTAATGTGTTAAGGGTGCTGGGATGACCCTCCTAATCCTCGTGAAATACACCTTGAGGATCTTTAACATCCATCAACTAATGCTTGCAGACGGGACAACCGGATTAACGGTGCGTACCTCTAGGCTATCCTGCCCGCGCACATGCATAGACCTATCAAACCAGCCACGGCTTGCAGGAAAGGTCACTTTAGCCATGGCAGTGGAAACGGGACTCTCGCTCTCCTCCTTTTTAAGCCATTATACAGACCTTTAGCTTTCTGCTGTGTGATGGCTCGACTCACAGGTGTCCTCGTTCTGATGACGTCCTCAATCCACATGGCCAGCATATGTTCCATCTTATCCATGCAAGATATCCTTCACTTCATAATTAACTTGGATGTTAATGGCGGAGTACGTTTCGCACTTTCAAGAATTTGTTCTGCATTTTAATATATTGTACGTACGGTTGTTGGAGGCAAACCGAAGTGCCGACCAACATCGACAGCACGATCACCACTCACCATTCTGCGTACGACATCCAATTTCACCTCCAGATTTACAGTCCGATGCACTTTCTTCACCACAGGCTCATTGTTATCACCACTAGCACATTTACAACTCATGGCGAAGATTTTGGAAGGACAGTACATCTGAACAGCGCAAATGCAGAATAAAGTACAGCACACTTTACACCGAAGTTACGCCATTCAAGTCACGTGCTTTGGCGTCACCAATTTTCCTGAGCCGCCCAGTCAAATTAATTTGAATTTAATTGAATAGCCAGTGGAAAAAACAATTTCCATTCCATACTGGAATTATATGTGCAGGATGACACGTACAGACCTGTACAAACCGATAAGGGCACGGGGCACAGAATGCAGAAATGTTTTTCCGTCCATGAAGCTTGCCTTTGCCAGCACACACACAGGCATGGCACAGCCACACACGGTTTGTCGTTAACACATCATCATTGACGTGTGACGGAGGATAAATTTAATTGGTGAGTAAAATGCTATCATCATTATGCAAAGATTTGACAACGTATGATAATTTTGAGCTTCTAACATGATAGTCCCACTTTTCAGATCTGGCGAACACTGTACAAAGGCTTCCAGCCCACACACAGCAGCATAGTTTGCCGTGTCGTCATTGAAATGTGATGTAGCACTCACTGTGCAAAACCTCGGTCGCACTTCAACGCACACACGTCTTGAAACGACAAACCACGTGTGGCTGTGTACGTGCCTGCGAGCTTCATAACGTTAACGATTTCAACGTTTTGGTGGAAGACTGGGCGGTTCAGGAAAATTGGCGATGGAAAAAGCCAAAGCACATGGTTTGAACGACGTAACTTCGATGTACAGAGACGTAATTCAAAGCCAGGGTACATATTGATGGACGACACAACTTAAAGTCAATGTAAATCGAGGCAACCTAAATCGAGGTGTACCTGTATCGTGCTATATGTTGTTTTTGGCATGATCTCTCTCTCTCTCTCAATGGTGAAGAATAACTTTAAAAATTAAAAAAAATTCTCGTAACCAGATCCAGAATCGGATCTTCACCAAAATCGAATTCGTTTGTCTTTACCAAACACCCAACCTGTCCACCAAGTTTCATCCAAATTCATTCACAACTTTCTGAGATATCGTGAAATATATGAGTTAACCCGAATCTCTCAATGGTGAAGAATCAATTAAAATATTATCAGATCCGGATCCAGATTTGGATCTTCACCAAAATTGAATCAATTCTTCATTGTCAAACACTCAATGTGTCCACCAAATTTCATCCGAATCCATCCCCAACCTTTTGAGTCCTGCTGTATCACAACCACAACCTATCCTGCTACATATCGTTTTGAGGCCTATCTCTCAATGGTGAAGAATCACATAAAAAATTAGAAGGGCACACAGTAGAGAGCATACCTCCGCCATGTAATGCCTGATCCACAAGAACATATCTGGCCCAATACATTCTTGAAATATTATGCTGTATATAATTTTTGGCCCTTTCTCTCAATGGCGAAGAATCACTTTAAAAATTCTAGTAGTCAGATCCGGATCCGGATCTTCACCAAAATCTCATCAGTTCGTCCTTGTCACACACCGAACGTGTCCACAAATTTCATCCGGATCCATTCACAACTTTCTGAGATATCCTGAACACATACAAACAAACAGAAAGGGAGGTGTGAAAACATAACCTCCTTTCACCTTCGGTGGCGGAGGTAATTATCGGATCCGGATTCGAAGTTTCATCAAAATCGAAGCAAACAGTCTTTATCACACACCCAACATGCTCACCAAATTTCATCCGAATCCGTCCGAACTTTTCGAGATATCCTGCATGCAAACAAACAAACATACAAACAAACAGACAGACAGGATGAAAACATAACCTCCTTTCACCTTCGGGGACGGAGGTAAAAAGAAACAAGAAAGAGGTGCGGCAAAACAGAATGAAAGTTTACATTTTAAACTCGAGTGAAGTCGATGGCACACCATTGCAAATCTCCATGCTTCCCACCTAAAGCAAAGTTGAGGATGGCAAAAAATTCCTCCAAGAATGACCAAATATCAAGTTTTGAGTGAACCCCCCCGTTTTGAACCCTGTGAACCGGGGGTGAAATGCAAAAAAAAACATAACATATTCCATATGTCTCCCAAGGTTGATTGCATATAGAGTACAAAGTTTAATTAACATGGTTTAAAATATAACCGTAATCACATTTTTCGGTATTTCACCTTTTGTTGACCCCACCCCAGGGGTTTGGCCCCAAAATGACAATGATTTTGCCCTTTTGTGCCATGTGGTGATGATAATGACCAAGTTTGTTGAATTTCTGCACAACCGTTTAAGAGGAAATCACATGACGGACAGACAGACGGACAGACAGATGGAGCCGATTACAATATCCCCGTTTTTTTTTTTTTCAAAAAGCGTGGGAATAAAAATTCGGCACACACAAAACGACATCGTAGTTTGGTAATCCATTAATCTGAAAATATTTGCATAGTGTGATATAAAAAAACCCCGCAAAGTGAAGACTAAACACATTACATGGTCTGAGACGGAGCTCGAAGGATGGGGTCTGTGAGGAGCTGAAGGTCAGTGAAAAGAAAGTCAAATGGTCCAGGACCCACCAAGATGGCACACAAATGTATGAGTTTGTGAAGGCCATAAGGTAGTTGCCTCAATACCTCAAACCAAAACAACAACAAAAAATGGTTTTGTTCATGGGTAAGTTGAGGACGTGCCGACAAGCATAGGATGGTATAAGAAAGAAGAAAGAAAAGAAAAGAAAGGTGAATTTGAGTGAAAATACTCTGGGTAATAAAGGCACAACTGGTTCCGACAGACTTAAAATCCCCCTCAAAAAGTCCATTTCAAATAGTCTCTGACACACTTGAAGTTTGGACATTTACAGTTTTTTAGGACATTTACTGTGTCCGAGTGGCAACCCGTCAAGGATTGTGTCCAATAGCCAAAGAGACCGCTGAGACAGAGTATGGTCCCCATGGATGGATGGATTTACTGTGGTGCAGACAATCCTTCAAACAGATACAACATGTGCTTGTTCAACTTCCGTGCTTACTGTGGTTAAGGAATTCCCAGGTCTTGCAATGGGAGCCAAATAAATGAGGAGCATGAAGCTTTGTGTTCATACGTACGTGTTAAGTGGGATAAGGCAAGGCTCGGAAAGAGGATAAATTATTTATATGTGGGTTTTGAGTTGATCCCATCTCGCTGCAAATAATATGTTAAGCGGTTGGTAAAGAGAGAAAATAAAATGATGCCAAAAGGCCACCATGCAACAAGAGGGATAAAAGAGAAAGCAATGCCAGACGTGCGTCGTGTGAGACCAGGTGTGATCTTGAATGCACCTGCTCGTGAGACCACGTGCGCTCAGAGCCATCCGTGACACAGGTGTCCAGTCGAAGTTCTGTGCCGGTACTGCCATGCTTGCTGTCGACACAGAGCTGCATCGCAGCATTTCGGATCTATGGCAGCAACAGACCGACGGGTTCAGTACCCTGACTCGACAGCGCAATGTCACGTGTTCCAACATATTCAGGGGATTTTGCCTATTTATGTTTTCATTGTAGGTAATATATCACCGAGCTCAGATCGGCATACCTCTCCCCAAGCTGCTGCAGGTGGCTCAACAGGTGGGTAGAAGCGTGGCAAGTCCCACGCCACATTCTGCATGAACCATTGGAAGTTCTTGCATCCCAAGTGTCGTCGAAGCTCACGCTGCCCACCCAGATCACCAGGAGCGAGGTGTCGGTACTCAGGTCGCCGCCGATAAATGTGTTCCGCATATTCATCCATCCAAACTTCCGCTACACGTTTTAGGTTCTGCAAGTGCAAAACAATACCAATCTGTCGCATCCTGTTGACAGCAGGCAGCCATCTACATGTCATTTGTCACAGGAATAATAGCTTCATCATGTCACTCGAGAAACTATTTGAGGATAAAATGTCCACAAGAGTTACAGTAAGGGTTCATGCAACGAGTTATTCTGTTAGATTGAGTGAGTCGTTTTTGATAAATCCAAATCCCTTAAGCACACCAATGGAACATATGTCTACTCCTTCTTCGATGATTCATGATTCTTTGGTAAGAAGCACAATGGACTACAACAGTCTCGTTTGGATGGACAGACAACCAATCACATCAATACTGATTAATAAGAAGCTGTGAAATAAAGGGTAAGGTACCCTGTGTGCTCGGCTAATTTGGTGCACTGTACATCATTTTGAGTAAATGTATTCAAAGCACATAATTCATCAAATTGCTCAAACAAACAATTTTCCCAAACGAAACTGTCAGCTTTCATGATGTGGAATCATGAAAGATACACAGTTCGTTTTGCACAAAACACCTAGGTATATAAATATATACCAACTTGGCAAATACATATTTTGCACAAAACACTGCATACACTTTTTGTTTTCCTGGATACATTGATGAGATAAGATGAGACATACCATACATACACTTTACAGAGCGTTGGTGTTGCAAAAGTAGTTTATTGGCAAGGGTTAAGCTGAGTGGTTTGCCACTGCCTTCCAAGCAGTCAGTTAGGGCAGGAATTTGGAATTTGTTCAAGGTGCCGGCGATAGATCATGTAATCTTTGCAAAGGACACCAAATTCTCTTTGAAGCAATTTGAAGAATTCTCTGCTGGGATCTCTAATGTCCAACTAATGCTGGAAGACAGGATGCCTAGTTTAACGTCCATCTGAGGGACGGTGCACGCATTGATGAATCATCTTGCCTGTGAAACACTGGGTTGACAGTTTATAGCTGGGTTGGGATTAGAACCCAGGCTCGAGAGCTCAGAGGTGAGGACACAGATCTCAAGGCTATCATGCCAGCTCCTGGTTACATTAGATCGATACTTGGCCAACATTCCATATCAGTCACATTTATCAAACTTTTTCACAAAAAAAAAAAAATGAACTCAGCAAACTGAGCAAAAACAAGCAAACAAACAAATAAACCAATGTCACCCGCAGGGTGACCCATATCTTGCCAAAAGGTGACCACGTGTGACTTCTTTAAGGTCACACTGAGGTGAACAGAGCTGCTATCCACCAGGAGCGACTCCTTGAGGAATATCTGCCTACGAGAGATTCCGATGAGAATCGTTCTATAGAGTAACCATGAAAAATATGCTTTTTCCTCATAACGTCACCAAATGACGTCATAATGTCTCAAGCTTGACATATCTAGAAAGCAGTCATCGAGGTGTTCAATTTGAGGTACTACATGATATGGTTCCTAAAACTTGAAAATTTGACCTTGGGGTCAAATATGTTTGACCTGAGGCGCTAACCATGAAGGTCAAGGCCAATCGCCACCAAAAATTAATCAGCTGAGCGCCAGACCATGAACTATATTCCCATGAAGTTTGAAGACGATCCGATCAAAATTACTCAAAAAATAAGGGTTTCGTCAACTCCCCTGATTTGCGACAAAGTGACCTTGACCTTTGACCTTGACCTTCAAAATTTTGTGCACTGAAAGGGACCTCTATAGGCCTCTGATATGCGAAGTTACAAAAATTTCCAATGACAACTGTGCTCTGCAGAATTTTTTATACGTGATTACAGACAAAAAAAAACAAAAAAAAAAACATACAAGCTGACTTACATATCTTGAAAAAAAACTTCGTTTTGGCAAGATAACAAAAATAATTCTGCATCACCCACTTTCTCTGAAACTCAGATGGTAACCCTGTCAGTAAAAAGTAGTTTCAATGGGAGCTTCGGTTGCAAGAATATTGATGATTGTTTAGCGATTTTCAATGACAATCGGAGGAAAATAAACTCAATTATATCTCAGTACAACATATACAGTTTAACATCATGAGTTACATCATTATTTTGAAGGGTTATGACGATCAGGATTGAATCATTTGACGAAATTTTTTAGTTTAACTCCTTTGTGCAACTCACACCCCTGAACAAGTGCTCCACCAATTGGAATTTCTTCTCAAATCACATCTCATGCCATTAAATCATCTCACACTCCAACTTAGCATTCCACCTTCCAGCCACAACTGTAACCACTTCTTTTCTGATGCCAAGAGGGCTTTACCTTTGCGAGGCTGGTTCCAGCTGGCACACGGTACGGTACGTATTTGCGGTAAATGTGACCGACACGTGAGCAGGGCACATCCTCCATTCGTCCACCACACATCCACACCTGTACAGGAAGACAGAGAGCATGTTGGTCCTGGTTACCAATCCCATCACTCAATCGCTGCCTCAATAAGACAATGAGAATACATCTGCCACATGCCTACTCCTGCACTTAAATGTAAAAGCATGCTTTCCTCACGTACACGCTTGAACTCTTCAATTGTAACCGTGATACCAACCTGTGTTGCTCTTGGTAAACAATGCATTTGTATTCCCTGAGTGTTATGAAAATATGCCACCTTGTTTGGCAAGAAGACAACAAGAAACGGGATTACAAACACTTGCCATTAATGTAGGTCACTTCCCTGATGTAACATAACTTTTGGGGAAAAACGATAAACGTATAATGTTCTATTTCTATAAATGCGTTGAAATCTGCTGGGCACACAGAATTTCAATGTGGAGAACGGAAACAGATGAACATACAAAAGATGCACCTACAGGTAGATGAGAAAAAGAAAAAAAAATCAGAGTTAAAAGAAGAATAAAACTAGATGGGCGCTCTTTGACGTCGTGATGTCGCCAGATATGCCTTCGCCCACATTGTTACATCGTTATACAAACTTGTACCAAGTTTGATTTAAATCCCTGAGCCAAGATTCAAAATGTTAAATAATTTTGGCTGCCAGACCATGTGTCTGTTCAGGTTGAAATTTAAAACATACATTCCACATGACTACTACATCATAATTGTGGCGTTTCACGTCGATTGATGAAGCAGTTCAAGAGAGACAATTAAAAAAAGATTTTTGTTCAATCCAATATGGCTGCCAGACCATGTGATCCATTAATTATTCATGAACACCCTGGCATCCCCAAGGCTTTGGGAACATGTGGGGGTGAAGTTTCTCCTCGCTCTGTAAAACCGTTCCGGAGGAGAAGATTTTTAAAGGTATATTCTTCAAAAAATCAGAGCTGCCAAACCATGTGACCAATAACTATGATCAATCCGTTCAGCAGTTTCGGAGAAGATTTTTGAAGGTTTTTAAATTAAAAAAAAAATACGACTGCCGTCCTACATGACCAATGATGTCATAAACTCCCCCCCCCCCCCAATTTATTCTGAGATGACCTTAAAAAAATTTCATACTGATCAGATAAAGCGTTCGACATATGCAATTATGATGTCAAAAAGAAGCCACCTATGATATCATCAGAAAATCATACCTATTCCCCATGCGTACTTGCCATGTGCCGTTTCAATTTCTTCTATGGAGTGGTTTCAGAGATACTTAAGGCCAAAGTTTTTTTTCTGTTTTCCAACATGGCTGCCACACCATGTGACCTATGACATCATAATTATCATTAAAACATTCCACACGAGCAGTTGTCCCTTTGGTGAAAATTTTGTGTCAATCGGATAAGCGGTTTCAGAGAAAACAGAGAAAACTAGAAGGGTACTCGGTAGAGCGCATACCTCCGCCATGCAATGCCTGATCCACGAGAACATATCGGGCCCAATACATTTTTAAAATATCATGCTATACTGTATATCGTTATTGGCTCCATCTCTCATTGGTGAAGAATCACATAAAATTTTTTTTTAATCTTAACCAGATCCGGATTCGGATCTTCACCAAAATCGAATCAATTTGTCCTTGCTACACACCCAACCTGTCCACCAAGTTTCGCCCGAATCCGTCCGCAACTTTTTGAGATATTGTGCTATATATCGTTTTTGGCCCTATCTCTCAATGGTGAAGAATCGCTTAAAAAAAAATTCTAGTCGTCAGATCCGGATCCAGACCTTCACCAAAAATCTAATGAGTTCATCCTTGTCACACACCGAACCTGTACACAAAATTTAATCCGGATCCATCCACAACTTTTTGAGATATCCTGTCCACAAACATACAAACAGACAGACAAGCCAGTAAGCGACGAGGGATTCGCTAGGATTGAAGTGCTGGATACGATGCTTTTCATTCTGACCGATCCACCGACAAAGATTCATTGCCAAGACGTATTGGTTCACATACAATTGTTCCTCTGCCTGGCAAGATTTTTCCTATTGCGTATTTTGCCAACTGGCACTCCTCACAGGACTACCATTTGAAAAATAAAACCGAAATCAAAAATCGGCTCGAGTAAAATTTTCTAAATGTCTCGAAGTGTTTAATTCCGAAGTCTCGTTTCTCCACATTCAAAACTGTAGGACAAATATTGAAAATAGTGAACGTAGGTCGAGAAAAAGTATTTTTTCGAATTTTGCGTATTTCAGCCCCGACACCCTTGGTGATCGAATCTGGGAAAATGCTGCGGTTCAATTTTGTAGTGGTTATTAAACTCTATCCATACACCGAATTTGAACGTTCCGCCGTCGACGGTTTCCAAGGTCAAGGTCACTTAACATATTCCCTGGTTCACCACCTTTCCGCATTTGGAGGTCTGCCATTCGGAAACTATGAGAGATAGAGGAACGTTATGCTGTCGCGATAACTAGATGGGGATTCAAGGAATGGGCAGGAGTTGGTCCGGTCACTCTACCTATCATAGAAGCCGCACTACGTCAGTTACCGTTTGGGTTCTTAAAACGCGGTTTTTCGGCTGCTGCATAGCAATGGGTGGTTGCTTAGCAACGGAACTCAAACGCGCACACTCCCAGCCCATATGGCACCTGTTTGCCAAGTTTCATTGAAATCGGTTTGCTGGTTTGTGCTGTGGAGCCTCGCCTTGCGCACGCGCGCGCACACACACACACACACACACACACACACACACACACACACACACACACACACACACATACACACACACACACACACACACACACACACACATATATATACACACACACACACACACACGGAAAACCCGACAATAACGGATATCTAGCGAATCCCAACAGACAAACAAACAAGCAAGCAAGCAAGCATACAGACAGAAAGGGGTGAAAACATAACCTCCTTCACCTTCGGTGGCGGAGGTAATTAACATGGATAGATGTATGTACATATGGACGGACAACCAGAAAACATAATGCCACCGGCGACTTCATCAGCGGAGGCATAAAAAGATGGACCAAAAGCGGGAGTTGACCAAAAGATGACCTGTCCCTCTTCTGCCCTCCGTCGGTCCATCAACCGGCCACCATCTGTCGTTCAGCTCCTCCATGAGCATCGATTTCTATCTTTAAAAAAGGCTCAACACAAAACTCTTCCACATGCACATAAAGCTGCCAGCGACATGACCATTTCGAACAATCACACGATCGGTCTCAATGTGCAGATGTCGAGCGTCATTAAAAAAAATTCCAGATTTGAGGATGGCTAATTGTCGTTCCACAAGGAAAACTTTGTCTTACTTCAATGGAAATAAAATAATGATGAATCACCAGTGGTGTTTTCAATGATATGATGAAATATATTAATCCATTTGTCTGGGCTCAAGATAAGGAATACAATAAACGCTATTTTGCCTTTTACAGGGGAAAAAAATGGTCATAAAAGGGAGTGCATAGAGAATCGAGAAAAGTGGACTGGTTTCTTCAGACAAAGACTGGAATATAGTATGGCATGGGCATCCCACCCACGAGCCGTGCAGGCCCATTATCGGTCGGGCCTGCACCACTGCCTCCGGAGCTGGAAAGCCTTTTATTCCTAAAGCTAACAAAGTAGCGTAATTGTGTAGAGAGAGCACGGTCTACAGAGTGAGGCATTACGTGGGGGCTCTCCGTGGATGCAGAAGTCAAGTCACATCATGGGGAATACATATCACCGCAGGATGTGATTGCGAGCTATGATTGCACCTTTTATGCTTATGAAAAACTGCAGCGCCTGCACAAAGCACCAAGAAATTATACACAACAGGAATGGCTGGCAATGAAATGCTGCTCTCGAAATGCTATTCAAATATCAGGGTGAGGGACACATTTCAGTCCCATGGAAATATATTACAAATGGACAGGTGATGGAGGAAGAAGACAAAGTGGGAAGCTTTTCCTGGAAGGCTGTGCTCGAATTTAAAGCATAATGACCGTTGGCCACATCCAAACCCGTGTGCTTCTGAGCATCCAAAGTGCGAATGCTTCTGTATAGACGCTCTTCCTTAATATACAATTTCAAACAACTTTCACACTTAAATTTGAAGCCGACTTTGAATATCACTGATTTGCAGGTTTTTAATTGAACGTTAATAAAACCTAAAAGACTCAAGCTATAAGAAAATTTAATACTAAAATCACAAGTTAATCCATTAACAGAAGTTGGAAAACTCGTATTTCTCAACCGTCTACATGCTAATTAGGTCTTCTTCTCAGTGAAGCCCATTCGTCCCCTATCCCTCTCTCATTTGTCGAACCCCTGCCTTGAGTCTATCTTAGGCTCTTCGCTGTAGTTCTGCAAGATTATTGTAATATCATATACCGATTCACGAGCCCTTGTACTACATTTAAATAATCAGCGAGGGAATAAAATCGACCATTGCAGCTGCAGACCGCAGCATATTCATTCTCGAACGCTCAGATCTCTGATTACGAGTTTAACTTCTGTCCAGGTCATTCAACCCGAGACGTGTTGCATCTTCCATGGTAACAATGGATGAATGCCTTAAATCTCAAACAAGTGGTCCGTCATCTCGATTGATATTTTCATGCACATTTGATTCTGCCTGGTACCCCACCACCTTGCTTTCCAACCCGGCATCTTTATGGTATCTAAGATCTCCTCCTGGACTGGCTATCATACTATCTCGAGATGCCAGCATCCCTTAAGGTAGCAACTTGGAACCAATCCTGCTGTTAGTTTACATCGGTGACCGCTCTACCTAATGGGAAAAAAATCCAATGTATCACTTTGAAGATGACTTCACTGTACAGGTTAGTTCATCACACTTCAAACTAGAATGGCATTCGGTAGAGCGCATGTCTCCGCCAGGCTGAACAGTTTACATTTTGTATCCCAATGATCGGCCAGATCTGCATCTGGACCTGAAACAAAATCTAATCGGCTTGTTCTTATCACCGACCAAACTCATCCACCTAATTTTGTCATAATCCATCCACAACGTTTTAAAATATCACACTATATATCGTTTTTGGCCCTGTCTCTCAATGGTGAATAATCACTAACAAAAAAAAAAAAAATTCGCCTCCGGATCAGATCCTCACCAAAATCTAATCAATTTGGCCTTGTTACATACCCAACCTGCCAAACTAATTTTGGCCAAATACGTACATAACTTTTGAGATATCCTGCTCACAGACAAAAAGACAGGGGTGAATATAACCTCTGTCCACCTTTGGTGACAGGTAATAAGCAGGTTGTAGCAGCCTCCTAATCTCACTTTACCCATTCATAAGGACCAGCTCGAAAATCTCACTGTCAATTTCTGTCATTGGTTGCCGGGAAAAAAAAAATGTCTGGAGCTCCTGGGGATCACCATTGACGACATGACTACAGCTTCTGAGAGGAAAGCAAATACCTCTTTTTGGGGAGGGGGAGGGGAGGGAGCAACCCCTCCCCCATAGACTCCCTCCGTAGACCCCCTTAGACCCCAAATTGTTTTTATACCGTGAACAAACTTTGGTACATCACAGGTGATGAAGGTTGTGGTCAAGTTTTATCGGAATTGTGTGTGTAGTTTCAGAGAAGAAGTTGCAAGTGTTTGTGGACGGACGGACAACACACCATCCCATAAGCTCCCTGGAAGTACGTTCCGGGTGAGCTAACAAAGTTGATTGTGTAGATCTTCTCACTACGTCATCTACAAGAGAAGTGCAGGGAGCAGAAAATGCCACTCTATCTTGCCTTTGTGGATGTCACAAAAGCATAATTTGACACCGTGAGCAGGACAAGTTTCCATCAGATATTGGATAAAATTTAATTGGTTGTCCCCCAAAGCTACTCACTCTCATTAGTTCCTTCGATGATAACATGCATGGTACTATACAGTTTGACGGCTCTGCTTCTGAAAGTTTGTAGATAAAGAATGGGGTGATATAGGTCTATGTCTTGAATCCGACTATGTTTGGTATATCTTTCTCTGTGTTGTTGACCGACCTTTCATGCAGACATGGAGCAGTAGTGTACCTCCATACACGGTCAGACGGAAAGCTCTTCAACCTAGCCAGATTGAAAGCTAAGACAAAAATGATGGATACAGAAAAACTCTCAGGAAGGAAAACAGGAAATATGGAAAGTGGTTGGCTTTGGGAAAGTTAACAGGGGTAGAAAATATCATGGTTTTGGATGGGGGGTGATCTGAGATGGTGGGAAACACCTGTCTTGAAAAAAGGCCTTGTGCACCCTGCTGGAACCTAGAAGGGGGGGGGGGTGTTGAGTGCAAGACCAGAAAGGAGGCGGTAAAACACAGAGAGATCACCGACCTGTCTGCGATGGGAAAGTGATAGGTCTATAGACTCAGCTTTATCAAAAGAGATTCCAATGACCTTGAAGGCCTTGGTTGCAAAGGCGTCATTCTGAGAAAGAAAGAAAGGACATCAGCCCATAGGGGAGAGCAGTCCACTCCATCAAGCTGCAGATGAAGGACTTATAGGTGGATCAGAGTTCAGGTGTGCCAAGGAAGGACTTTGCACCATGGAGAATGTCCACTAGGACAACTAACATTGAAGGCCAACTTCAAGGTGTGGTTTGACCAAGAAAGATTATGGCTGATAGTGAGGCCCAACAGTTTGAGTGACTGAACTTCTCCAAGAGGACTGTTAAGAAAGTAGATGGGAGGGTTTGCCAGACGGTTCTTTCGGAGAGAGAGTGAGTGTGTGGGATTTCACAAGATTGAAAAACATATTCCAAGTGTTTGATTAGCTTGTGATTCTACCAAGGTCTGCAGAGAGGGAAGAGGCTGCTGCCTGCCTATGTGAAGGATCGGGGATATTATGGCAGAGAGTGGAGTCATCAGCAAAGAGATAAGGAGGATTTTCCAGAGTCAGAGAGATTGCTGATGAATATGAGGAATAGGATGGGTCCCAGAACATGCCCTTGTGGCACTCCAGCCTTGACAGTGAGAGGAGTTGAAAGGATCCTGTTGAGAGCCACACGACCACAAAAATGGAGGAAGTCAAGTGAAGAGTTGGCCTGGAATGACATACGCAGTGAGTTTGGAGAGCAGAGCGGGGTGCTAGACTGTATTGAATGCTTGAGATACGTCTGCCCTGATCTCTTGTCTGACATCGAGGGCCTGCCGCCAGGATGGGGTTCAGGGTGATTAAACCGGAGGAGATAAGAGCCAGTAAGAGACACTAAGGAGTCAGGGACATCCTGTGCGAAGAAGGATTCTGTTAACAGATGATGTCCGGTTTATCAGCAGTGGCCTGGATTGAGAGATCTGTCAGGTTGCAGAGGAGGCCTCAGATGCTTGAGCTATACATTTATGGACAGGGAAGGAGGAATTTATGGCAGGGTACAAGAATGTGAAAAGGGGCAAAGAGAGGGGGTGAAGTGGGGGATGCTCAGAGGGTGTGGGGCGGGTTGGAAGCTGGGAGGGTGCAGGCAGCAGGGGGCGGAATCTGGGTGAGTATGAGGTGGAAGTTTGGATGATGCGAGCAGGGGGATGCTGGGAAGGTGCGGGTGGGGGCAGGGGGGAATTGGGAGGGTGAGCATGGGGGGAAGCTGGGAGGGTGCAGGGTGGGAGAGAAGCTGGGAGTGGGGGGCAGGTGGGAGAAGCTAAGAAGGGGTTCGGGAAGCTGAGAGAGGCGAGACGAGGTAGCAGCTGAGAGGGAGCCGGATGATGGGGAAGCTGAGAGGGGGTGGGAAGAGGGGAGCAGACATGGGGTGGGTACTGACATGGTGTAGTACGACACCATTGACGGAAGTGAAGGGAAATTGTTTGTGGTGTGTGCATGACCTCTGCAAAATTGACATTTCATGATTCCAAAATTGGACATATGGAGACAGACTTCATGGAAGGGGTGGAAAAAAATGTTTTCCATTGAAGGCACGGAGGAACGTAAAGCTGTATGTACGAGAGAAGGGTGGGTGAACAAAGTGTTTAGGAGTGAAAATATTTTGGGAAATACCAATGTGAAAAAGAGGAGGAAGAAGAGATTGTGATGAAGAAGAATATGAATGTATGTGCTGTTCCTGATGAAGTAGAAATGAGAGTGAGACTTTTTTTAATTTAAAGCATTATATTAATGTTATGAAGACATTTTAAAGGAAGAAACGTTTCATTCAATGAAAATTCAGTTTGGAGCGATTGAAAATGGAAGGGATAGAGCATGAAGGAGGATGTGCACAGTCGATCAAGTTAATGTTTGTTTGTTCTTTGGAATGAAGAGTTGTGGTTTTTTTTTTTCAGGAAGGGGAGCAAGAAGGGGAAAATGATCAATCTGAGAGATCAGAAATAACAATACTGTACTTGGGAAAAAAGAAGTAAAAACGAAACAGGTGGAGACAAAGTAGAGATAGAAGCAACAGGTTGATGATCTGAGCCTGAGGCAAGTTGGCCAAACTTTAACATGGACACTAATTTGACAATTCAACAAAACTTGATACAGTTTGACGTGAAAAATTTGACAAAAACATGACAAGCACCACAGGAATGAAAATAAAACAGGAAAACAAACAGATCTGTCCTGAGAAACCAAACTTTGATGAGCTGGAGGGAGTAACCAGGGTCACATCAGAACCGGAAATGGGAAAAATGTAAACTGACCATTCGGACTAAGGTGTTTTGGAACAAACTCCCACACTCTCTTCAATCCCACTCTTCCCTCCAGGTCTTAAAAACAGCTGTTCACCACGACCTCTCTTCCCCCATCCAAAATTATTATCTTTTCTACCCCCGTTAATCCACCCCAAACCCACCTCCTTCAAATTCCCTGCCTTCCTTCTTGAAAGTTCCGCCGTGTAAGGACCTGAAAGTCCTTGTAGTGTCCATCTTGGTTACCCTATGTACCGCATAACATCCTTCTCCCTTCCACAGATCTCATGTCTCTATTCTCCACTGTTTTATCCTTCCCTCTCGCACCTCTCTTATCTCCTGCTCCCCTTATTGTAAGTTCTGTGTGTTAACTCTCATATGAGCCTCGACATTGTATGCAATGTACACACACACACACACACACACACACACACACACACACACACACACACACACACACACACACACACACACACACACACACACACACACACGGCCTGTGCTCTTGGTATTCAAGGTGTTCCAAAAAGACAGGGACAACGTTGGTTCTTAATATATTTAGAACCACAAATGATACAACCGATACCCTTTGGTTTACATGCATTTGGGTGTTCATATGTCAGAAAGCAAATTCCTATTTTGGAGGTATTTGTATTTGCTTTCCTTCCCCACAAAATATGTATTTGCTTTCTTCTTTGAAACTACACACAATTTCGATGAAACTTAACCACAACCTCCATCACCCGTGATGTACCAACGTTTGTTCTCCCTGTTAAAACAAAGAAACAAGAAATCGGGGCAAAAGAGGGGTCTACAGGGAGGTTGCCCCCAAAAAATAGGTATCTGCTTTCTTCTCTGAAACTATACACACAATTCCAATAAAACATGACCACAACCATCCTCACCCATGATGTAATGAAGTTTGTTCACATTATATAATAATAAATAAATTAATAAATCAGGGTCTAAGGGTGTCTACAAGTGTGGGGGTGGGGAAGTTGCCCCTCAAAATTGGTGTCTGCTTTCTTCTCAGAAACTACACACGTAATTCCGATGAAACTTGACTACAACCTTCACCACCCGTGATGTACCAAAGTTTGTTCACCGCATTAAGAAAAAAAAACAAACAAAAAAAAACAATAGGTATTTACTTTATTTTCCATTCCATATTTTGTGTGCCATCCATGCCTACCAGTGGTTCCCTGGTTTTCTTATCCACGTGCTACCAGGTGAGTGCCCAGGAGTATTGCCCCTAGTAGTGTAGTGGATAGTAGAAAAATCGTGCAAATTAGGATACAAGCATCAAATTTGGCATTGCTGTTCTGCAGGGCTTTCTGATCAAATCTGCCTGATTGGCCATTTTAAAATCCTAATTTAAAAAAAAATTGAAGAAAAAAAAAAAAACTTCAAAAAAATTTGAAGTCACAGCTGGCTGAAATTCTTGAAGCGCAAGTGAACATCCCAGACAGATAACCAAGGGGAGATGCAGTCATCATTGATGGCTCAGCACTTATCAATGCCCTACCTCCACGCACTTCAATGATATTTGATGACTATGCTAAAGGCCCGGTCACACCTTGACGTTTTAGCCAACGTATGCTGATTTTTGAATTTTTTTTCTAAAACGCTGGCACACGTTGAATACGTTATGGGTAAGTTTTGATAACATTGAGAGCACGCTGGCATACGTCGTAGTACGTTGCCATATGTCGTTGTACGTTGGCTTTAAACGTTGTACTTTTCGGTTGTCCTCAAATTTTTTCATGCTTGAAATTTCACGACGTATGCCGGCGTATGACTCACACGTTCCGCTACGCTGGCCACAAGTTGTAGGTACGGTCTGCGATCGTTGACACACGTACATTGTAAGTTAATCATAAGTCGAAACACGTCGAGGTAGTGTTTAGAGTACCCGAAACTTATTTCCTACCTATGATTAACGTGTTGTTGGCACGTTACGCGATCGTTGCCACACATCGACAGACGTTACTTTTAAGTTACTCATAGGCTGAAAGACGTCGGTATAATGGATCGTCCTTGCGTCAGCGTCCACGGCCACGGCCAGGATACTTATTTGCAGCATTCTTCAAACTTTTCTTCGGCATGACGAGGATGTTCACACTTCGATGTCTAGCTTGGCTATGATTCCAATTGTCCATCGGCAGCGTCTATTTAAAATAGTCGAGTTTGAGCGTTTTAACACGTTCAGAAGAAACGTTTCAAATTTCCAAACCCCAGCGTCAAAAAAAAAACAAACAAAAAAAAAAAACAAAGGCGAGTGACAGCAATTTAAATCGTTCATTGTAAACAATGAAACTAGCTGAGTGGTACCGTTTAAAAGTCGTTGAGTGTAAAAAAAATCCAATTGTTGAGCGCAAGCGTCTACTTTCAATAGTGGAGATGCAGCCATTTAAATCGTTGAGTGGCAGCCTATGAACCTACCCGTGGACACGCGGACGCAAGGACGATCCATCATAACCTACACCCTCCCCCTCACACCCACCTACTACTGCCAACATGAACAAACTACTACTAATACTAATACTAATAGTAATACTGATACTGATACTGTTACTGCTGACATGGACATCGACTCAAAAAGGAACTCGAAAACACTGTTGGGTTCCCCTTTTATGAACACCATTTTTATATACCAATTCCCAAAACCGCTGGGAACACGTCTTTATATGGCAGTTGTAACCTAGAAACACGTTCATTTATTTTTTTTGTCGACCGGAAGACGTCATTGGAATACGTCTACATACGTCGATGTGTGTTGGGACTACGTAAAGAATTGGTTCAAAGCACGTCAAACATAAGTTAGAAATAAGTTTCGCGTAAAAAAGACATTACCGCGACGTGTTTCGACTTATGAGTAGCTTATAAGTAGCGTTTGTGGACGTGTGTAAGCGTCCACATATCGTGTGTAAAACTTATCCCCATCGCATGCGGAACGTGTGTCATACGCCAAGTACGTCGTAAAATTTTGAACATGTTCAAAATTTCTTGACGTACTCTACTTACTACGACTTATGATAGCGTACTTTAGCGTTCTACTCACGTATACCAAACTTACCCATACCGTATTCGACGTGCCCCAACGTTTTAGACACACTTTTTGTTACGTCGGCATACGCTGGCAAGATCGCCAAGGTGTGACCGCGATTTTGACCCTTCCATTTCTACGGCAGTTATGATTTGAATCGTTGTGCGTCAGCCTTTTAATAGGCTACGTCACGACATCGTCGGCGATGCGTGCAACGCGCTATGCCTGAGTTAGACTATCGTTGGGCATCGGTTGTGTAGGCCGACAACAGGTTCAGCATTCGTTGGTATAAGTTATCTATAACACAACGAAACGTTCTGTGTAGTTACCAATGCGTTATACATAAGACCAGGTGGCTATGAATACGTCCGAATCTTTAAAAAAAAACATCAAAAGTTCAACGTAAGCCAGCGTTTTACATACATTTTAATACGTTGCCATCGCTGGCTAAAACGTCAAGGTGTGACCGGGCCTTAAAGAAGACATCATCCCAAAGGTGGAATCCTATGGTGCCAGGTACGAGAGGGTGGACGTAGTGTTTGATGTGTACAAGAAGTCAAGTCTGAAGTCCGAGGCAAGGTCAAAAAGGGGGCAAGGAATCAGAAAAAGAGTCACAGGAACCAGTAAGACCCCAAGTAACTGGAGAAGCTTTCTTCTAGATGACAGCAACAAGACTGAGCTGTTTCACTTCCTTGCGGAAAAGATGTGTGAAGCACAGACGACAAGCACAGTCATTGTCACAAAAGGAGAAGATGCCATTAGCAACACAAGGAAGTCACTGGATGCTGTGTCTCCATGTTGTCATGAAGAAGCTGACACTCGAATATTTGTACACGCCAGGGACGCAACGACGGATGGCAGCAAGTCCATTATCATTAAGGCTAATGACATGGACGTACTAGTCATAGTAATATCTGTACTGCCATCCTTACAGGAACTAGGTCTTGAGAACATGTGGATTGCCTTTGGCCAAGGAGCCAAGGCGCGATGGATTCCAGTCCATGAGGTCGTTTCTGCAATAGGGCCTGAGAAAGCAAGAGGGATCCCAGACTTCCATGCGTTCACTGGATGTGACGTCGTGTCTGCCTTCCGCGGTAAAGGGAAGAAAACTGCATGGCAGACTTGGAACGTTTTTGATGATGTTTCTGAAACATTCACCAATCTCAGCCAGCATCCAACATTGATTCGTGACCTTGACTTTTTTTTTTTTTTTCAAATTTTTCAAAATTTGGATTTTCAAATGGCCAATCAGGCAGATTTGATTAGAATCCCCTGGAGAACAAATGTGCCAAATTTGATGCTTGTATCATCATTTGATAGATTCCTCTCAAAAATTGCTGTTATCTGCCCCACTCACTATATGTATTAATGCTGTGAACAAAGTTTGTTACATCACGGGTGATGAAGAATGTGGTCGTTTCATCGGAATTTCATATGCAGTATCTGAGAAGAAAGCAAATACTTCTTTTGGAGAGGGGTGGGGGGAGCGGTTGGGGGAGGGGGGGAGAGTTGGTTGGGGGTTGGGGCAACCGCCTCGTAAACTCGTTCTGCTCCATAGACCCCCTCAGACCATGATTTTTCTTTTTGTTTAACGTCGTGAACAAACTTTGGTACATGCCTGGCGATGAAGGTTGTGGTTAACTTTCTTCAAAATCGTGTGTGTAGTTTCAGAGAAAAAGTTGCAAATGTTTGTGCAGGGACTGACGGACGGATGGACGACGCGCCATCTCATAGGCTCCCTGGAACTATGTTCCAGGTGAGCTAACAAAAACACAGGAAAAATTGAAGGAATGAAGTAAAAGGTACACACTTAAGGTAAAGGTACATAGCTGTCAGGATTAAAGCTGCAGTGCCGCAGTGATAAACCGTCCTTCACTGCAGTTAGTTCTACCAGAAAAAGGGCCAATTCCAACCACAGGACTTAAAGTTTCCCAAAAAACAATCCCATTCCCACAATGAAAGCGTGATTGAGTTTGGATCCAAACAAGGTTGCATCCAATAAAGCATCTCCGGTTACTCCATTTCCACTTCTGCCATTAAAGTCTGACAGCCAATAGACCATTTGTCGTGTGGAGTACAAGCATCGAGTTTAATTACATTTCATCCTGAAATGCTAATTACCTCCAACCGTAAAGCATACACCACCTCATTGTAATGGTCCTCTGTGGAAGCACTTTCCTTCGTGTTTGTCTGCAATGGTGTCGAGCTAATTGTTTGCAGTGAAACTGCCTGGGGATGCTTCTGCTCATGACAAGGACAAATATTTGCCGAGACAATATTTACAAAAATAAATTAAAAAAAAAGTGAAATTATTTTGGAGAAATAATTGTAAGAAAGGGGAAGAGCAAGGAATACAGACACAAAGTAATTATCTATATTTTGTTATGTCAAACACAAGTGTCATAGCAGAACACGTGTGTTTCGATTTTTTTCTTACCGAGTAGTTCATAACATAAGTGCAATTGTCTACTGCGGTTTTGAATTGAAAATACAGACGGACACAAATGTAAAGAAAGTTAGACAGAGACATTAGATGTGATTATCCATAGCAATTTTAAAGTCATTGTAGCCTCAACAGAATGTGATATGAATCCCTTCTGCATGCACAATTTGCACGGTAAGAAATATAACCGTCTGGAGGCTAAATTCTCCATGTATATAATATGCATCCTGCATTTGCATCACCGCTCAAACCACTCTGTATAATCCTAAGCACTCTATTTTGATCTTAAAAAGCTATCTGCTGTTTCGTTTCCTTGAAAGCTATTGCTGTCGATGCGTTTCATCCCGTGCTCTGTACTTGCTCAGAATTTCTGCGGAGAGGCAGAGCAATAGCCCGAACACGATCATCAGATTCAAACGCACGTCACAGTCATCAAAACACATCAAGCACCCACAATGGAGTTTCTTTGTTCCACGCGAAGGATCAGCAACATCCATCTACGTCCGTCACATCCATCCACAACATCCTTACCACACCCTCCCGCTTGCCCCAAGCACCCCTACGCTCACCCATCTCACCTCCCCTCCCCACCTTTCCCATTCATCTCGATACCTTAGCAATAAAAACCTAAGCATGACAGCAAGGAACAAAGGAATGGGGATCATGCTATTTTCCTTTGCGGTTCTAAGGCCGTTCTCAGGCCCAAGTTTTACTTCAATATATAAATCACTATAAATTTGCATTCTCGCTCCATATAGCTAGACTGTCTAGATGCCTGACTAAACTGACCGTACTGTAAAGGGTTCCTCTTCATAATGCAATGCATATTCCTGACCAGAGGATAAAAGTAATCATCCTGCAAGAAGGTTCTTCGGCTGTACATGCTACAATTGACAAAATGAGAGCTCCAAATGGACCTATAATTTTTACATATGCTTAACTACTCAATAGAGAACATATATACTGGTTGACAAAAGTATGGTCCTTCAAAGTAGGACAGTAGAATCAACATTCTTAATCTCTTGTTTTAAAATTATGATACATTGA
This sequence comes from Eptatretus burgeri, assembly GCF_056783735.1. NCBI lineage: Eukaryota > Metazoa > Chordata > Myxini > Myxiniformes > Myxinidae > Eptatretus > Eptatretus burgeri. Next base: position 58,490,244 of record NC_140973.1, on the reverse strand, counting down.
GTTATCAGAGGCAAGTTTACCATTTCATTTCACAAAAACATTTCTAAACTCTTTTGTGCAAACATGCTTAGTTTTGATAATTTTTTTTTGGGCATTCCATGTATTCCCACAGTTCTTATCATGGAGTATGGCAGTTCTTATGAAGGGATGGAATGGGCGAAAAAATTGCTGCCCCATCAAATGTGTACAAAATGAGATGCTGAAAGCTCCAACAGAGTGAGTCATATAATCCTTTCAAAGCCATACCGGATATTTTCGAGCGTTTTCATTGGTTCATCTGATGATATGGTTGCGAGAGGCAACATCTCTTTGGCTAGTCTGAGAGAGACACCTCAGCATCAGAGAGTCTGGCAGTTCACTCAGGCAGACTGGTAGGGACTGCAAGCTCCTACATCGATTGGACTGGTTTCCTTTCGGACTGGTCTCCAATAGCTACCGCTCCTGATATTAACTCAGCCTGGGAATTCTTCCACGGTACTGTAAAGGAATTCTTCCACAGAAACCTGCTCTCCCTTATGAAAAGATTAATCCCTTCTCATCTTCAGATATCACACCCATCCTCCCACCCATGGTACAATGAATCCTGCGGTGAGGCTGTTGCTTTGAAACAACTTGGCTTCTCTTCCTGTAAGGCAAACCCAACCGAAGGCAATCTCAGATCACTCCACACATCCTGCAGAAAAAACACTCTCAGGAGAGCCAGAAAATAACATCTGTCCAACCTCATGATTGAATTTTCAAATTTGGAAAATCCTTTTTGTCAATTTTATGATGACTCCACCCTCCGCAGCAGCCTCTTCCCTATCTTTAGACCTTGACAAAATCACAAGCTGGTGAAACACTTGGAATATGTGTTTCAATCCAGACAAATCTCATATTTTCACTCTCTCTTGAAAGGAGCATCTGGCACACCCTCCCATCTCATTTCTTTAAAAAGTTGACCATGTTTCAAAGTTGGCCTCCAAAGCCAGTCACCGACTGGGCTTCCTCCATCGTGCAAAGTCCTTCCTTGGTACCCCTGGACCCTTATCCACTTGCAAGGCTTTCATCCGCAGTTTAATGGAATACTGCTCTCCCTTCTGAGCTGGCGCCTCGGCCTCACACCTTGCTCAGATTACCAAGTCCGAAAGTAAAATGTATATTTGTTCCATGCATATTTTGCCTCTTGCATGTTTATGTTCCGGCCATGTGTTGCATCATCTCTGTTGGACAGGGGCGATGGAGGCTCTTCCCTATCTGGCGGAACATGCGGCTGTCTGTGGAGAAAGCACATTTTTTACCGTCGCACTTGGAGTGTTTTAAAATAAATAAAAGTGATTTAAACCTCTGCAAGTGTTGGTTAAACTGCCTGGAGCTCTTTATTCAAGAATTGGGACACGTCGGCCATTCCAGGATAGGCTTATCATTGTGCCATCGGTTATTGCATACAGGTTGGTGGTTACTGTCTTCTCCCACCACCTTTCCGGTCTTGCATCCTCTGCCATTTCTGTGCTTTGCCTCCCTCCCAGGTTTCTGCAGAACTTCAACACATGATTTTGATAGGACAATTGAACTACAATATACTATTTACATAAGCATTTATAATTCTCTCCTCCCCTCCCCCCCAATTTTTTTAACCCCAACAATCAAAAAAAAAACATCACACAAATGAAAAAACATGTCAGGATGGAATCCCACAAAAACAACCAAACAAGGTAGGAATGACACCACAATCCTTTTACGGATTGTCATTGCATCTTTTGACATTTTTGTCATTCGGTGACTGTGTGGAAATAATAACAATAGTTTATTTATTACCTCCGCCACGAAAGATGGTTATGTTTTCACTACTGTGAATCTGTTTGACTGTGACCAGGATGTCTCAAAAGGTTGTGGACGGATTCTGAGGAAATTTGGTGTCGAGGTTGGGTATGTTTGTGACAAGGACAAAATTATTAGATTTTGGTGAAGATCCAGATCCGGAGTGGGCTTCCTTCCGGATACTAGAATTTCACAAGTAATTCTTCACCATTGAGGGATAGGGACAAAAATGATATACAGCATAACAAGATACAGTATCACAAAAATAGCACCGCAAAGTGGGCATAACCTCTCAGCCCCTTGATGCAAACCAATTTCAAGATGGTGGCCATATTGAAAATCGCAGCATGCCCATTTTCAAAAGGAACCTTCCTCTACTCAACCGCAACACACCCAGCAAAAATGGATTTAATCGGACAAGGCGTTCTCAAAATTGACGGAAACCAATTTCAAGATGGCTGCCGTGGTGGCCACAGTGAAAATCGCAGCATGTCCATTTTGGAAAGGAAGCTTCCTCTACTCAACCCCATTATATCACACAAAAATGAAATCAATAAGTCAAGCCGTTCTCAAGTTATTGTCCGGAAACCAAATTCAAGATGGCTGCCCTAGCCGCCATAGTGGATATCGGATTGTGCTGTATATCGAAAGGAACCTTCCTCTAACCACCTCCATTATACCCCCATGAAAATAAAATCAATCTGTCAAGCCGTTCTCAAGTTATTGTCCGGAAACCAAATTCAAGATGGCTGCCATAGCCGCCATATTGGATATTGCATCACACTGATTATCAAAAGGAACCTTCCTCTACCCAGCCCCAACACACACTGCAAAAATGGATTTAATCAGACAAAGCGTTCTCCTCGAAATTGATGGAAACCAAAAGTTGACAGACGCCTGGAGGGACTCCCGCACGGACGCCCGGACAACGCCTGTGACGACAAAACCCCTTAGCCCAATTCGGGCTGAGGGGTAAAAAGCTATGAAAGGATTTGGACGAAACTTGGTGGACAGGTTGGATGTGTGACAAGAACAAAAGGATTCAATTTTGGCAAAAATCCGAATCCGGATTAGGATACGAGAATTTTAATGTTTTCTTTACCATTGAGAGATGAGACCAAAAACGATATATAACACGATATTTCAAAACGTTATGGACCAGTTATGACAAAACTAGGTGGGTGAGTTGGTGAGGTGACAAGAAGAAGCTGATTAGATTTTGGTACAGGTCTGGATCCAGATCTTGCCTGTCAGTGGGATACAAAATGTAAACTGTTCAGCCGGGCAGAGGTATGCACTCTACCGAGTGCCATTCAAGCAATATATGCAGTCGGTGGCTGCTGGCTACATCAATGCTGGGGGCACGGCCATGCCACTGATGCCGTGCCCCCGCGGGGTTAGGAAAGGAAGTTAAGATTGTTCACGGTGCTGACAGTAGCTTCCCTGTGCTTCGTGAAGGACACCCCAGGATCTTTGACATTCATCAGAGGGACGGCACACTCACCCGGCCTGTGAGACACCAGGATGACAGTTTGCAGCTAGGCCGAGATTCAAACCCAGGCAAAACTGCTCAGAGGCAAGTGTGCATACTTCTCAGCCATCCTGTCCACCCATTAACAATTGTATGAAGATACAGTGGACTGCAAAAGTATTCCCCCCACTCCAAAGTTTTCACATATAAAATTGATGGCACCTGAGCATATTTCATGATGCTTTCAAATCAAACTTGATATATAGAGTTTTCACAAACTACTCTAAACTGAAAAAGCTAAAGCAATGCAGATAAAATGTGAACAAGTTTGGTTTACAGAGAAAATCATGCGATTCTCAGTACATAAGTATTCAAAGCCCTTGCCGAAAGAACCAAAAATCACTTCAGGAGCAAATTATTTGTTTGAAAGGTTATAAAATAAGCGTAATAGGTTTCACCTGGATGTAATCAGTGGTTTCACTTAAAAATTAATCTCCCCACTGATCTAAGGAGTTTTAAGGTGCAACTCACTTGGTCAACCAACAAGGCAAACATGAAGACCATAAGGAGCTTTCCAAAGAAGTCAGACAAAGTGATGGCGAAGCCCCATTCAGGAGAAGGGTATAATATGATTTTAAGGTCACTCATTCTTCCTTTGAGTATGATGAAATCCATCATTAAGAAGTGGAAGACGTATCATACCACCCAGACTCTACCCAGATCAGGTCAACCATCCAAACTCAGCAGCCGGGCAAGCAGGAAACTGGTTCGGGATGTCACTGTAAGTCCAACAATGACTTTGAAAGATCTGCAAGGCTCTATGTCTGAGATGGGGGTCAGAGTTCATCAATCAACAATATCCCGTTCCTTTCACAAAGCTGGCCTCTGGATAGGTGGCAAGAAAGAAACCACCACTGAAAAATTTGCCTCAAAAATCTCGTATGGAATTTTCAAAAAAGCATATTAATGATACTGCAGACATATTGAGAAAAGTTTTTTGTGAGATGAGACAAAAAAAGAAGACCAACATTTTGGTCTGAATTCAAAGCATTACATCTGGTGTAAGTCTAACACTGCACATCACCCAGTCAGCAGCATCCCTGCTGTTAAGCATGGTGGTGGCAGCATCGTGTTATGGGACTACTTTCATCAGCAGGGACTAAGCTTGGCAGGATAGAAGGGACAATGGATGCTGCAAAGTCCAGGAGGATCCTTAATGAAAATCTGCTTGAGTCCGCCATTAATCTGAAACAAGGTCAGAGATTCACATTTCAGCAGGACAATGATCTGAAGTGCAAAGCTGAAGCCACACTGGAGTGGCTGAATAAGAAGGAAATAAATGTTCTTGAGTGTCCCAGTCAAAGCCCTACCTTGAACCCAATTGATCATTTATGGTGAGATTTTAAGATTGCAGTCCATCGACGATCCCCATCAAACTTGGCAGAACTGGAGCAATTTTCAAGTGAAGAGTGGACAAGATTTCACCATCTCACTGTGTGAAGCTGGTAGAGATATACCCAAAAACACTCACAGCAGTCCTTGCTGCAAAATGTGCTTCCAACAAGTACTGACTTACGGGGCTGAATACTTTTGCAACCAGTGAATTTTGATCTGTACATGTTTTTTGCAGGTATTCGTGACAGGTAACCTCCTTCAACTATAACAGTGTTTAGTTTGATCTCTTCAGTTATCAATAAAAAAGTTCATTTGGAAAAAATGTTTTTACATTCGTAATTCACCTAAATGTGGCATTATTGGAAGGGGGTGAATACATTTGCAAGCCACTGAATCTATGTATGTGGGAGGGAGTTGGGGAGTTGTGGATTTGTGGTGTAGGTTGGTGTATCGTGGTGTCATTCCTCCCTTGTTTGGTTGTTTATGGGCATTCCATCCCGACATGTTTTTTTATACAGTATATATTTTTTCTGATCTGTATAACTTTTAGTATACAGTAATATCTCAGTTTACGAACAACATGCGTTCTGGAAATCGAAAGCTCATAAATCAGGAGTGATTTTCCCAGAGATATAATGATATAGTAAGGGGATGTGTTCCCCCCAAAAAATTTCCACCCCAAAATTCAATAATAATGGAGAAAATATTTTAAAATGTACAGTAATAATAATAACACTAAGTTACACTAATATCACTTTCAAGCTATGGAAACTTTGGTGCTTCTTAAAATGTGAAAACCACCTTTCACTCAAACTAAAAGTCTCCATCATGGAACTTCCACCATCACTGCACTTTAAGTTTTCAAAAGGCTCTTGGCCTTTTCTCTAATAATGACAATTGGGTTAACTTGAACTTTTTTCGAGTTTGGCTTTCAATCCAAACACTTAGCAAGCGCTCCATATTTTCCATTACAGAGCTTCATGTTTTGGTGAATTTCACTGCACTGGAAGGTGTCACGAATGGAGCACATACATTGCGTTTCATAATCACCGTTGTATTTGCAAGGCAAAAGTCACATGCAATATCCATAAAGCAGGAACAAGAATCAAACCTTCTTTGAATTTCTAGTTTACTTTCCAAGGATACTACTTTCCTATCTTTCTTTCCACTCGTGTCACTTCCTTGAGCACTTATCTTCTTTTTATGAGCCATAGTTATGGATGAATACATTGCAGTACCATACGGTAATGCACAATAACTTTTGAGTAAATAAAATGCACTTTAACATTGCACTTCAGCACAAACGTGATGACATAGCCGCACAGGAGAGAATGAGGGAAGCGACGCTCTGACGTCATCATCCCGTATGTAAGCGAGTGCCGCTGTGCCATTTGGAAGTGAGATACGTGTATATTTTAACTTACACAATCAAAATTTTGATCAAAAGATCATGAGGTCGTGCTCGGAATTCGTAGTTGAAAACTTAGTTGAATGAAGTTGAACAAAAGTTCGTAATGCCGCTATTTGAGGTCGTGAATCAAATCTTTGGCATCAAATAATTATTGGCCTTGCACATACATTTGCAAACATTTAATTTGGTTTAAGAAGTTCAACAGTAAAGTCTAGATATCTAATCGCAATCAACCACGAAATGGTGAATTCAATAGACAATACAATTCCAATTGCAAGGAATTACTTTACTGCTCTTTTCTTTAAGTGTGTTTTGCTGCTCACCATGATGTTTAACGACTGCATCAGTGCCACCATCTTTAATCACCACCTCACGACCGCCATATTTATTTCCTGTCTTTGTGCTGCCATCTTTAACCACTGCCTCATTGGCACCATCTTTAATCACTGTCCGAGTGCTGCCATCTTTAACCACTGCCTCATTGGCGCCATCTTTAATCACTGTCCGAGTGCTGCCATCTTTAACCACTGCCTCATTGGCACCATCTTTAATCACTGTCCGAGTGTTGCCATCTTTAACCACCGTCTCAGTTCTACCATTCTTAATCACTACCTCGGTTTCACCATCTTCAATCACTGCATCAGTGCAACTACTACCTTTCAGAACTTTGCAAAAATAGCAGGGAAACAGATGAATGTTTCAACATTTGCACACTGTAGTTATATTCTAATCAACGATCCCATGGCATGTTTGCTGAATAGTAGACAATCCATCAAAGGCACCTTGAACAAATTACAAATACCTGCCAAAAATCAGAAAACAGTCAAATGCTTTTTTGTGAAAGACTTGGTCCAAAAACTTTCCGTAGCTGACCCCACAAGGTGGGAATAATTGTATCACTAAAGCACAGTAAACCATTGTTTTATGTGGCGGGGTTTTTTCAACATGTTTTTGACTTTACACATGTAGTGCCTTCAGAAAGTATTCACACCCCTTGACTTTTGTCACATTTTGTTGTGTTTTGCCTGAATTTAAAATGGATCATACTTAAATAGTTTTGTCACCGATCCACACAAAATACTCCACAATGACAAAGTGAAAACATGTTTTTCGAAAATTTTCAAATTTATTGAAAATAAAAGACAGAAATATCAAATACACAGACGTATTCAACCCCCTGAGTCAAAACTTCATAGAAGCGCCTTTGGCAGCAATTACAGCAATTACAGCTTCGAGTCTTCTTGGCTATGTCTGCATCAGCTTTGCACACCTGGATTTGGGGATTTTCTCCCATTCTTCCTTGCAGATTTGCTCAAGCTCTGTCAAGTTGGATGGGGAGCGCCGGTGAAAATAAATCTTCAAGTGTTTCCACAGATTCTCAATGAGATTCAAAATCTTGGCTTTGGCTGGGCCACTCAAGGACTTACACATCCTTGTTCTGAAGCCATTGCAGTGTTGCTTTGGATGTATGCTTGGGCTCATTGTCCTGTTGGAACATAAACCTTCACTGCAGTCTCAGGTCTTTTGCACTCTGAAGCAGGTTCTCAAGGATTTGACTGTTTTTGGCTCCATTCGTTGTTCTGGCGAGCCTTTCAAGTCTCCCAGTCCCTGCCACTGAAAAGCATTCCCATAGCATGATGCTGCCACCACCATGCTTCATGGAAGGAATGGTGTTAGATGGGTGATGAGCTGTGTTCAGTTTCTGCCAGACATAGCGCTTTGCATTCAGGCCAAAGAATTCAGTTTTAGTCTCATCAGACCACAGAATCTTTTGCCTCATGCTCTCAGTCTTTCACATGCCTTTTTGCAAACTCCAGGCATGCTGTCATGTGCCTTTTTTCAGGAGTGGCTTCCGTCTGACCACTCTCCAATAACGCCAAGATTTGTGAAGTGCTGCAGAGATTGTTGTCCTTCCAGCAGGTTCTCTCATTTCAGTCAAGGAACTCTGTAGTTCTGTCAGAGTTATCATTGGGTTCTTGGTAATCTCCCTGACCAAGGTCCTTCTTGCCTGGTTGCTCAGTTTGGTCAGATGGCCAGCTCTAGGAAGAGTCTAGGTAGTTCCATATTCTTTCCATTTCCTTACTGTGTTCTTGGGAACTTCCAACACTCTTGAAATTGTTTTATACCCTTCCCCAGATATATACCTCCTCATAATTCTATTTCAGAGTTCTAGGGACAGTTCCTTGGACTTCGTGGAAGAGTTTCTGCACTGACATGCACTGTCAACTGTGGGACTTGATATAGAAAGATGTGTTTCTTTCTAAATTGTGTCCATTCAATTGAATTGGCCACAAGTAGACACCATTCAAATTGTAGAGATGTCTCAAGGACGATCAAAGGAAATTGGATGCAAGTGAGCTCAATTTGGAGTGTTATAGCAAAGGGGTTGAATACTTATTGATGCAAGATATTTCAGCTCTTCAATTTTAATTAAGTTGTAAAAATTTTGAAATAAAAATTCCACTTTGTTATTATGGGAGTTTTTGTGCATATCAGTGACAAATGTTTTAATTTTTTTTAATCCATGTTAAATTCAGGCTGCAACACAACAAAATGTGAAAAAGTCGAAGGGTGTGAATATTTTCTGGAGGCACTGTAATTTTCTGCATACCATTCTGTTTTTATGTAGATCCATTCTGCTTTCATGCAGTATTTTTTTCCACCAATGTGGCTCTTCTTCCTTCACTATGGTGACAGCGTATGCACTCAGCAGTGATGCAGGTGGTAACGGGAACAAGTAGTGTGTAACGGAGACTGTACTGGGTGTGTGTGTGTGTGTATAGAAATATATATATGTACATATATATATATATATATATATATATATCTTCTTCTTTCGGCTGCTCCCCTTAAGGGTTGCCACAGCAGATCATCCGTTATGATCCGCATAATTTGGCACAGGTTTTACGCCGGATGCCCTTTCTGACACAACCCTGGTCGCTTCTTACGACACAGGGATATGGTACACCTATTCTAACCAGGGCATACACCGGGCCCAGTACACTGGTACTCACTTCGCCGACCTCGGAAGGATGACAGGCTGAGTCAACCTCCTGGTGTGTTAATTCAAGCAGCCAACGGGGCTTGAACTCAGGACCTTTTGAATCCCAAGCCGCTACCCTAACCACTATGCCAACACCAGGCTTAATTATATATAGTGTGTAACGGAGACTGTACTGGGTGTGTGTGTGTATAGAAATATATGTATATGTATATATATATATATATATATATATATATATATATATATATATATATATATATATATATATTTGATAGGATGATAGGGGAAGGGTTAAAATAGTGCTATTTGGCATTGACTCCAAAATGGCAGATGTAGCCCTTACATAACTCCTCCTTGCGGCGCCTCATATATATATATATATATATATATATATATATATATATATATATATATATATATATATATATATATATATATATATATATATATATATATTGCATATCTCACTCTCAACCCCGTGGAATTGTTATAAATTCCTTTATCTTCGATTAATATTTGTGGTTTTATCCATAGCTCCCAAGAGGAAAACTGTTGCAAGTGGTGAACCAAGTGCAAAAAAGTCAAGGAAAGTGGTGACGTCTTCGACACAGAAATAACCGCTTCATCATTATCATTATACAGGCCAAGAAGTTGACATTTAACATTACGTATTTTATTTATCAACATCTTCCAAACACTTTTAATTTCTCTATGTTTATTTGTGAAAAAGTGTCATTTCTTACTCATGATAGCGTCGTTTGCTCATGTCATTTGTCACTGTCGTTTTTGTTTCTCAACGTGTCATTTGGAACTCAAAATAAACCAGTTCCCAAAAAGAAAATGAGCTTGGTGAGCAATGTTTTTGGTTTTTTAAATTTTATTTTAAATAAAACACAATCATGTAAACCGCTCCAGTACATGACACGTGAGTTTATAGGTGAGAGGACTGAGCCTGGAACCTAACCCCATTTTTCCCATAGACCCTTGGTCTTATTTTACATGGATTTGGGTTATGTGGGGGTTTCCAGGAATGTAACTGTGCTGTATCACGTGATTGGGTTTTCGTTTGTCATGACTCACCCGCTTGGGGTGGCAGGAATGTACTTCCGGACGCGCAATAAAGCGGAGTTGATGCTAACACTCTTGCTTCTCGTGTTCCACTGCACCTCGTACACTATAGTAACCACCAGGTAAAACAAGTATCTACTGTAGTCGTAGTAGTAGTAGAAGTAGGTAAGTAAGTAAGTAAGGTATAGTCTCGATCGGAGTCGGAGCCAATCGGAAGGCTTCTCTTTCCATGGCTTCCAGCCCTTGTGTAAGGGGTGCCCCACTGCTATCCGCCAAGCAACTGTTATTGATTTCTTAATCCAAGTGAGCTCATACTCATTTTGTTGACCTCTAAAGGATGACAGCTGGCTGAGTTGACCAATTTGGTGTTCTGTTGGCATGGCTGTGGCTTGAGCTCAGGACCATAAGATCCAAAGCCAAACAACCGCCTTAACCGTTAAGCCACCACCAGGCATGTAATAGAATTGTAGCTGCATTTCAGATATGCATGTACAAGCTCTCTCATAGGTCTTAGACATTGTAGCCAAAGCAAAATAAATAAAAAGTTTGGCACATTTCTCAAATTTTATTTTGAGTACAAGTGGAAGTGACTTGCAACAATTACACATCTTTGCTCTGCTTAAGAGAAAAATGATAAATAAACATTCAAATTCCACAGGTCAAACCTTGAATGAGATCTCGTACTGCTCTCCACCCCAAATTTCCAGGCCTGGATCGTATCCCCCAAGTCGAAAAAACCAGTCTTTGTCCACAGCAAATAATCCACCTGCCATCACTGGAGACCTGATCACAAGCAACAAAGTTATCTTGCCTATCCTCCTTGCTTTCCTTATCAATGAAAGAATGAGACCTTGTCCTAAAATGCAATCATTGCCTTTGAAAATTTATTTTCCCATCTCTCTGCCCCTTCTGTGCTCACCTTCACACCCCTTTATTTACATTTTCCCACCCCTTTATTTACATTTCCTCACCCCTTTATTTACATTCCCCCCTATATTTACATTTCCCGCCACTTTATTTACATTTCCCCGCCCTTTATGTACATCTCTCCGCCCCTTTATGTACATCTCTCCGCCCCTTTATGTACATCTCTCTGCCCCTTTATGTACATCTCTCCGCCCCTTTATGTACCTCTCTCCGCCCCTTTATGTACCTCTCTCCGCCCCTCTATGTACCTCTCTCCACCCCTTTATGTACCTCTCTCCACCCCTATATGTACATCTTTCCACCCCCTTTATGCACATTTATTACTCTTTTCTCCAACCATGATCCCACAATCACCTTTCCCATCTCTACAAATCTCCCACTCACTCAAAGGGCTCGCTGGGATCTGGGCGAGGAATTTCTGGAGGAAGAGGAATGCGCTTATAGTACATCTCCCAGTCGAAGGCACCTCTCATTGCATCACCAGCCTGTGCCTCATAGCCAAAGTGGTCATGCCCGATGACGTCTATCATGGGACAAGCAATTGCATGAGGGTTCTTGGCTATACGATCTGGGAGGGGGGGGGGGGAAAGAATGGATAAATGGTTAAAACGTTGGCAGAAAAGACAGAATCAGTTCACTATCCTCTTTCCAGAGAATTGGTGCTGGCAAAGCAGTTTCTTAGCATGAAATATACCGTATGGTGTGGCAATGCCTTCCCAGCGGTAGTCATAGTCCAAATTTGTAATTCCGCCAGAGTACTAGCACACAGTGGCCTGGGAGAGAAAATTAAAGCAGGAGCAAATTGGAAGTTTGAAGTGCAGGAAAGCATAGAGAAAGCATAATGCTATGTGATGTTTATAATGGATAAATTGCAGGTGAAAGACCAAGCCACAGCATCTGGAAGATAAGACAGGTTGAGACTCAAAGTGAAATCGAAGTTTAATGTGTTCAGAAAAGTAATAACCACAATGAGCAATACAAACGAGATGGTAGGTAAAGGAAGAGGCAGGAGGATACAAAAAACAACAACAACAATAACTTGATGTTTAGTTTGTACCCAGGAGGGGAGGGAGCCAGTTGACGTTTGCCTCGCAGTGAGAGTCGAGAAACGTGAGCACCTGACCCCTTGCCACGCGTGCTCCAAGCAGTCGTGTGCGGATGAGACCTTCGCGCCGCGTTGCACGCACGATACGAACTTTCGGCAGGTGTGCCAAGTATTGGTCCAACTTTTCCTTCACATGTGCTGACAGGACAGGGACACAAGAGAAAAAACAAACAAACCATCATTCTTGACTGCAAAGTAATTGTGGATTCGGTACAAGGTTCCAAGATTTATTGCCATACATTAAAACCTTTTCCAATTCGGTTATCTCAATAATGTGTTGAAGGCAAACTAATGCTGGGAAACAGAGGTCCTACATGTAATAATTCCAATCTCACTTTTATACAACAAGCAAGAACATAAAAGAAAACAGGATATGGGGAGCAGTAATAATGGTAAAATGTTTACCAAAGACACTGCATTGGAATTCAGTTGTATGTTTTACACCAGTTGCTACACTTTGTGAAGACCTTGTCCTTGGTTTCACGAGTACATATAAACCGAGGGGACAAAAAACAAAAGAAAGAAAGAAAAAAACAAAAAAAAAGAGACGACAAGAAATGCAAGGGAATGCGATACGTTCATAACACGTGAAGAATGGCTCCCATGTGCGGATATTAAACGGATCCAGAATCCGAAACAGAATTCACCACTCAATACGTCATACTTTCAACAAAGCCTCTCACATAGTATTTGGCTCCTGTGCATGCTTTCTCCATCTGGATTGCAATACCATTTTAAACAGCTTGGTCTAGTTTTCCACACTCGCTCATCCCAATTGGCAATTGGAAGGTGGTTCCAATTGGAAACAAATCTTAAATTCAAACAAAGCTCCACCCTTTGTGATATATATGTACGAGAGTAGTCCACGGTGCAGCAAACACTTGTGAGTGTCGGTGGCTTCAGGAATACTGAATTCAATAAAACGCCGTCATCATGTAATCCAAGTAAAAGCAAAGAAAAGTCGTGGTCGCCACAAGCTGCGGTACACACGGTTCAACCATTTTCCTTCGCAAGCCGCAGGATGGGAGTACATGATGTCACCATGCAGGAGTACGGGCTGTTCGAGTTTTTTTGATTGGCAGTCCATCATACAAAAGCAAATCAGACTCGCAAGAACCTGTCCATCAACAATGCAAACCTCGGGCCACTGGTTGTCGGGGTGTGGAGTGAATGAGTCAAATCTGAACACGGTGAACAAAAGCTACAAACAAGAATTTCATAAATAACTGCAAAACGGTCATAAACCATCAAAATCAAGGTAATTACACACGCCATGCAGACAACTTCCATTCTGGGCCTGCTTGTTTAAAACGCCAGTATAATAATGTGCTTACACAGCATCATAGCCCAACACACAAACGAGGGGAAATAAGGGAGAGTCTGGGCTCCTTGATGAGCCAGGTGACAGAGGGATAAAAGGTAACACATTGATGGTGGGACAGCAGGGCAAGAGTTTGATATAACAGGCAAGAGCATGAATGAACAGGAAGAGAGGAGAGAGAAGGCGAGGAAACATAGCAACCTGCAAGTTGGAGGGTTGGATTCAGTTGGGTTAATGGGGGTAGAAAAGATCACGGGAAGGGATGGGGGATGACATGAGATGATGGTGGTGCTCCACATGCTTGAATCCCCAGGGGGAAGAATGCGATTGAACACTCTCATGAAGACAGTTACACAGACTGGGAGAAACGAGGAATAAAAGAGTTGATTCAGGAGAGATTGATAAATGGAGAGAGAGAGAGAGCGAGCAAAAACTAAGACGAAAAAAGAAAAGGAAAGAAAAGAAGATTTCGAGGCCCGTCTGACAGTATCCTAAAATTGATTGATGCACCATTTAAATGGATTGCATTGGATGCTTTTCAGTCACTCGAGGCACAATATATGGTAAATCAATTGACTGAACGTTTCTGCTTTGTTTTGCTAATCTGTGTCCAGCACACATTTTTGAAGGTAAAAGGAAAAAAAGAAAATCACAAAGACAAACCATTCGCAGCCGGATGCACAGAAGGCCAGAATTGTGGACAGGATGAGACGGTACATCAATTTCTTCCTCGTTCAATAGCCTCTGAGACCTGGACGGTGATGGACCAGCTGGTAGTGCAGCTGTTATATCGGCAGCATAATTTGGTGTTGAGAGATATACTCTAGCATACACTGCACTCCGCTCGGTCATACTCACCTCACACCCCCTCACCCTCTACTTTAGCAGTCATTCTCCATGACCATCCCCCCCCCCACTCCCCTCACCCCTTCCACTCCACCTCCATCACTTGCTCTATCTTCCTCTTTCGTTTCTCGCTATAATTAAAATGTAACGGATCACATCACATCCTGAACAAAATAAATAATAAAATCACATGGACAGTTTTCACATCCTGTCAGTTGCAGTTCAACACTTTGGTGTTCCCATCTAAACACTTGCTTAATGATGTCAGAACCTCAGGTTCAAACACCATGTTCAAGTTGCATTGATGCCTTACACGGTACTTTGGATAGCGTGGCATCCCGGGTACCCAATAAAAAAGAGACTTTTTGCATGTTTACTGGTTATAGAAACTATGATAAATGCAAAATAATACTTAATATCATAGTGCTTAAAGAAAATTATTTCAGAAGAAATTAGACGTCTGTTCTTGAGATTAAAAATGCAAACAATTTTTCAAAATAATAGTCATCTTCGGGTCAACTGAAGTCGGATAATAATAACATAATAATAATAATTATTATTATGATTTATAATCTGAAACCAAAGTGAAAGTCAATACGCAAATGTACCAAGTCTGAGACAATAATATAATTATCTGAGATTGAGAATAATCTCTCTATAATTCCAGCAATATGTGTGTGTGTCTGTCTGTGTGTCTGTGTGTCTGTCTGTGTGTCTGTCTGTGTGTCTGTGTGTCTGCGACCGCTGTTTCTCGACAACCACTGATCCGATCTAATTGATACTTGCCAGGTATATTGCTGGGGCCCTGTGGATGTGCCTTTTAAAAGGTTTGATATTAATTGAACAAGTGGTTCCCAAGTTATGGCCATTTATTTACCAAACCAATGACAGGACACAGTGCTATGACATCACGATTGACGTCACAATTCTTCTTCTTTTTCTTTTTTTTTCTTGCACGTATCATAATTGACGTCACAATTCTTCTTCTTCTTCGTTTGATATGACGTCACAATTGACGCTGGGGACCTGAGTGTGTGCCTTTTCAAGGTTTGATATCGTTCTTCTTCATCCGTTTCAGCTGCTTCCCAAGTAATGGCCATTTATGACACAGTTGGTCTGATCTAATTGAAACAATGCCCCAATCCAGTCGTCATTTACGAGAGAGAAGGAACTAAGCTGCGGGTCGTGCACGTGCAATGGAATCGGACGAAGCACGAGCTGCTCGCTTGACACGCGACGCTACGCACGCGACAAGGCGTCGTGCAGCTGAAATGGATGAAGCACGAGCTGCTCGCTCGGCAGACAACACTGGACGCAAGGCAAGGCGTCGTGCAGAAAAAAAACGGTTGAAGCACGAGCTGCTCACTTGACACGCGATGCTACGCATGTGACAAGGCATCGTGCAGCTGAAATGGATGAAGCACGAGCTGCTCGCTCGGCAGACAACACTGGACGCAAGGCAAGGCGTCGTGCAAAAAAAACAGATGAAGCAGGAGCTGCTCGCTTGACACGCGACGCTACGCGCGTGACAAGGCGTCATGCAGAAGAAACTGATGAAGCACGAGCTGCTCGCTTGGCAGACAACACTGAACGGGAGGCAAGGCGTCATGCAGAAGAAACGGATGAAGAACGAGCTGCTCGCTTGGCAGACGACACTGAATGCGAGGCAAGGCATTGTGCAGAAGAAACGGATGAAGAACGAGCTGCTTACTTGGCAGACAACACTGAACGCAAGGCAAGGCATATGCAGAAGAAATCCCTCACCAGCGAGAAGACCGGCAATTAAGGGATGCC
The DNA here is from genome assembly GCF_056783735.1 of Eptatretus burgeri. NCBI lineage: Eukaryota > Metazoa > Chordata > Myxini > Myxiniformes > Myxinidae > Eptatretus > Eptatretus burgeri. The sequence continues at coordinate 58,474,102 of NC_140973.1, read as the reverse complement.
CTGCGCCATCAGGACGTACACCGTGCAAGACTAGAGCAGGCTCACCGTGAGAATCGCAACCTTGCTCGACACGATGATACCGATTTCTTCCGAGAGGAACTTCATGTTGAGTACAGGCACGCGTTCAGCAGGACCTCATCTATCTATAATTCCAGCAATCTCTGTGTGTCTGTGTGTCTGTCTGGGACCGCTGTTTCTCATCAACCATTGGTCCGATCTCATTGAAACTTGCCAGGTATATTGCTGGGGATCTGTGGATATGCCTTTTAAAGGTTTGATATTAATCGGACAAGTGGTTCCCAAGTTATGGCCTTTTATTTACCAAACCAATGACAGGACACGGTGCTATGAAATCATGATTGACGTCACAATTCTTCTTCTTTTTTTTCTTGCACGTATCACAATTGATGTCACAATTCTTCTTCCTCTTCGTTTGATATGACGTCACAATTGACGCTGGGGACCTGAGTGTGTGCCTTTTCAAGGTTTGATATTGTTCTTCTTCATCCGTTTCAGCTGTTTCCCAAGTTATGGCCATTTATGATACAGTTGGTCTGATCTAATTGAAACAATGCCCCAATCCAGTCGTCATTTACGAGAGAGAAGGAACTAAGCTGCGGGTCGTACATGTGCAATGGAATCGGACGAAGCACGAGCTGCTCGCTTGACACGCGACGCTACGCACGTGACAAGGCGTCGTGCAGCTGAAATGGATGAAGCACGAGCTGCTCGCTCGGCAGACAACACTGGACGCAAGGCAAGGCGTCGTGCAGAAAAAAAACGGATAAAGCACGAGCTGCTCACTTGACACGCGACGCTACGCACGTGACAAGGCGTCATGCAGCTGAAATGGATGAAGCACGAGCTGCTCGCTCGGCAGACAACACTGGACGCAAGGCAAGGCGTCGTGCAGAAAAAACGGATGAAGCACGAGCTGCTCGCTTGGCAGACAACACTGAACGTGAGGCAAGGCGTCATGCAGAAGAAACGGATGAAGAACAAGCTGCTCGCTTGGCAGACGACACTGAACGTGAGGCAAGGCGTTGTGCAGAAGAAACGGATGAAGAACGAGCTGCTTGCTTGGCAGACAACACTGAACGCAAGGCAAGGCGTGTGCAGAAGAAATCCCTCACCAGCGAGAAGACCGGCAAGTAAGGGATGCCCTGCGCCATCAGGACGTACACCGTGCAAGACTAGAGCAGGCTCACCGTGAGAATCGCAACCTTGCTCGACACGATGATACCGATTTCTTCCGAGAGGAACTTCATGTTGAGTACAGGCACGCGTTCAGCAGGACCTCATCTATCTATAATTCCAGCAATCTCTGTGTGTCTGTGTGTCTGTCTGGGACCGCTGTTTCTCATCAACCATTGGTCCGATCTCATTGAAACTTGCCAGGTATATTGCTGGGGATCTGTGGATATGCCTTTTAAAGGTTTGATATTAATCGGACAAGTGGTTCCCAAGTTATGGCCTTTTATTTACCAAACCAATGACAGGACACGGTGCTATGAAATCATGATTGACGTCACAATTCTTCTTCTTTTTTTTCTTGCACGTATCACAATTGATGTCACAATTCTTCTTCCTCTTCGTTTGATATGACGTCACAATTGACGCTGGGGACCTGAGTGTGTGCCTTTTCAAGGTTTGATATTGTTCTTCTTCATCCGTTTCAGCTGTTTCCCAAGTTATGGCCATTTATGATACAGTTGGTCTGATCTAATTGAAACAATGCCCCAATCCAGTCGTCATTTACGAGAGAGAAGGAACTAAGCTGCGGGTCGTACATGTGCAATGGAATCGGACGAAGCACGAGCTGCTCGCTTGACACGCGACGCTACGCACGTGACAAGGCGTCGTGCAGCTGAAATGGATGAAGCACGAGCTGCTCGCTCGGCAGACAACACTGGACGCAAGGCAAGGCGTCGTGCAGAAAAAAAACGGATAAAGCACGAGCTGCTCACTTGACACGCGACGCTACGCACGTGACAAGGCGTCATGCAGCTGAAATGGATGAAGCACGAGCTGCTCGCTCGGCAGACAACACTGGACGCTAGGCAAGGCGTCGTGCAGAAAAAACGGATGAAGCACGAGCTGCTCGCTTGGCAGACAACACTGAACGTGAGGCAAGGCGTCATGCAGAAGAAACGGATGAAGAACAAGCTGCTCGCTTGGCAGACGACACTGAACGTGAGGCAAGGCGTTGTGCAGAAGAAACGGATGAAGAACGAGCTGCTTGCTTGGCAGACAACACTGAACGCAAGGCAAGGCGTGTGCAGAAGAAATCCCTCACCAGCGAGAAGACCGGCAAGTAAGGGATGCCCTGCGCCATCAGGACGTACACCGTGCAAGACTAGAGCAGGCTCACCGTGAGAATCGCAACCTTGCTCGACACGATGATACCGATTTCTTCCGAGAGGAACTTCATGTTGAGTACAGGCACGCGTTCAGCAGGACCTCATCTATCTATAATTCCAGCAATCTCTGTGTGTCTGTCTGCGACCGCTGTTTCTCGACAACCATTGGTCCGATCTCATTGAAACTTGCCAGGTATATTTGCTGGGGCCCTGTGGATGTGCCTTTTCAAGGTTTGATATTAATCAGACAAGTGGTTCCCAAGTTATGGCCATTTATTTACCAAACAAATGACAGGACATGGTGTTATAACATCACGATTGATGTCACAATTATTTTTTTTTTCCAGGTACGGCCACGCACGTACGGGCCCACGTGTACAGGTCCGCACGTATGGGCATGCCCATAGGTACGTCATCCATCAGATCCTTCAAAATCTGTTGGTTGCAAAATCTGTGATAGGTGTACGGGCATGCACTACAAAAGCAAACTACAAAATCTGTGATGGGTGTACGGGATTACGCACGTACGGGCACATACTAGTAACAATAAAAACGAGAAGGGCACTCGGTAGAGTGCATAACTCCACCACGATCCACAAGAACATATTGGGCCCAATACATTTTTGAAATATCATGCCATACAGGACTATATCATTTTTAGCCCTATCTATCAATGGTGAAGAATCACTTGAAAATTAAATTATTCTCGTATCCAGATCCAGATTTTCACTAAAATCTAATTCATTTGTCATGGTCACACACCCAACCTGTCCAACAACTTTCACCCAAATCCATCCACAACCTTTGAGATATCATGCTATATATTAGTTGAGCCCCATCTCTCAATGGTGAAGAATCACTTAAAAAATCAGATCCGGATCCGGATTCGGATCTTCACCAAAATCTAATCAGTTTGTTGTTTTCACACACCCAACCTGTCCACGAAATTTCATCCAGATCGGTCTGCAACTTTTTGAGATATCCTGCACACAAACAAACAAACAAGCAGTCATAGACTGGTACTTACGAAATCGTCAACTTGACCTCTGACCTTGTCTAATAAAAGCTGTCTTGAGAGAAGGTAGTGACGCAAACCAGAAGTTTCTACGATGATTCTGTTCCAAACCATCAACAATCGAATGTTTGACCTCACTGTGACCTTGACCGTTGACCGATTTTGACCAAAATCTAATCAGCGCTAGCCACCTCCCTCCTGAATCACATGGTGTAATTTGAGATTGGTAGCTTCTTCCGTTCTCGAGTTATCGTGCCTACAAAAAAACAAACAAACAAACAAGCAGTCATAGACTGGTACTTACGAAATCGTCAACTTGACCTCTGACCTTGTCTAATAAAAGCTGTCTCCAGTGAAGGTAGCGACGCAAACCAGAAGTTTCTCTGATGATTCTGTACTAAACCATGAAAAATCGAATGTTTTGGATGTTTGACCTCACTGTGACCTTGACCTTTGACCGATTTTGACCAAAATCTAATCAGCGTAAGCCACCACCCTCCTGAATCACGTGGTGTAATTTGACATTGGTAGCTTCTTCTGTTCTCGAGTTATCTGTACCAAACCATCAAAAATCGAATATTTGACCTCGCTGTGACCTTGACCTTTGACCGATTTCGACCAAAATCTAATCAGAACTAGCCATCACCCTCCTGAATCACGTGGTGTAATTTGACATTGGTAGCTTCTTCCGTTCTCAAGTTATCTGTACCAAACCATCAAAAATCGAATATTTGACCTCGCTGTGACCTTGACCTTTGACCGATTTCAACCAAAATCTAATCAGCACTAGCCATCACCCTCCTGAATCACGTGGTGTAATTTGACATTGGTAGCTTCTTCTGTTCTCGAGTTATCGTGCCTACAAACAAACAAACAAACAGAAACGGAAGTCATCAATATACTTACGAAATCTTTAGATTTCGTAAGTAACAAACAAACAAACAAACAAACAAACAAGCAGTCATAGACTGGTACTTACGAAATCGTCAACTTGACCTCTGACCTTGTCTAATAAAAGCTGTCTATCGAGAAGGTAGCGACGCAAACTAGAAGTTTCTACGATGATTCTGTACCAAACCATCAAAAATCGAATGTTGTGGATGTTTGACCTCACCGTGACCTTGACCTTTGACCGATTTTGACCAAAATATAATCAGCACTAGCCATCACCGTCCTGAATCACGTGGTGTAATTTGACATTGGTAGCTTCTTCCATTCTCGAGTTATCGTGCCTACAAACAAACAAACAAACATACAAACAAACAAACAGAAACGGAAGTCATCAATATACTTACGAAATCTTTAGATTTCGTAAGTAACAAATGAAATTGCTCGCTGAGCAAGGAATTAATTGCCAGAATAACTTTGTCATATCTCCATGATCTCTGAAAAAACAAAACCTGAAAATCAATTTGGTTCTTATAAGTCGATAGTGCTACTGTTTACTGAGTTATAGCACTTAGTTTGGTCATGATCATAACTTGGAAGTCAATCACACTTGAAATGGCGTTTTTATCGCAATTTGAAATTTTTGACCCGACCCCCCCCCCCGACATTCGACCCCTGACCACGAAGAAGGGTGTTGGTGTGACACCCAAATGAGACATATCGTTGGATGCAGAATTGGAAGATGCACATTTTGATTTGGTTTGAAGTCGATACGACCATTTTTGTGGACGTTATTGCGAAAATAAGAATTCCGTTTTTTTAGTGACCTTGACCTTTGACCTAGATTCAGCAAAAACGACAAGTGTCGAAGTTGGACCATGGCCGACGTCTGCACCCAGTTTAGTCATGATCGCTGAAACGGTGTGGCTGCTACAGGGAAAACAAACACACAAACAAACAGACAGACAGACAGACAGACACACAGAATGACACACACAACCAACCAACATAATTGCCGAAATCCGAAGGATTCCGGCAATTAACAGACAGAAACGGGTGAAAACATAACCTCCTTCACCTTCGGCAGTTGAAGTAAACAAGAAAGAGCAATAAGAGATTGCAGACACTTGCCAGGACTTGATCCTCGCAATCAAGCCTAGGTTGATCGCTGTGAAGCATTTGATTCAGTGAATCATGATGCCCTCTTGAGGATTCTTGGTCTTCGTGGGATGCCACCATAACTGATCAATCTGATGTCTGGACTGCACTCTGGCACTGGGAGTGCTTTGAGATGTGGTGATACCATCTCTGACTTCTTTCCATTTGTTACTTGAGTTTGTCAGGGGTGTGCACTGGACCCCACACTTTTCAACACTTGTATGGACTGGTTTTTGGAGAGGATATCGGTGAGATAAAGCTGCGGTGCATCGTTTGGGAATGTCAAGATCTCTGACCTTGATTTCGCAGATGATGCAGTCATCCTTGCGGAGACTCTGGATATCCTTTTGGGGGCCCTCAAGGTGCTGAATGAGGAGTCAGAGCCGCTGGGATTATTGGTTTCCTGGGTCAAAACAAAGACCCAGGCTTTCAATGTCATCTTTGATGCTGCTATCTTGTTTGTGGTGAGGATGTTGAGGTCACAGAGAAATTCATTTTGTCACAGAGCTATCACTGGTCGGACTGTGTGTCCAACGAGCAGTTGCTGAGAGAGACTCAAATGAAATTTGTTACCTGTATCGTCCGTGAGTGTCAGCTGCTGCTGTATGGACATCTGGCCCATTTTCCTGATGCTGATTCTACTCACCAGATTCTCTCAGCGAGAGAGCCTCATGAGTGGAGGAAGTCAATGGGTCAATCACGTGCCTCATGGTTGCAGCAGGTTGATTAGCATCTCAAGGAGATGGGGATGGGCTAGGCATCTGCCTGGGGGACGGCCAGATGGGGGCCTCTAGTGTACTGGTGGAAAGTGGATGCAGCGACGCGCTGCTCCTGTGCATGCTCCCATACTTGACATGACCTGGTTCTAAAGTATGGAACGTGGTCAATAGTGTTTAACATGGTTTATATGGTCTACAGTCTGGTGTTGGCTTCGTGGTTAAGGTGGCTGGCTTGCGATCCTAGGGTCCTGAGTTCGAGTCCCGTTTCCCACTAAATTAACAACAGGTGGTTGACTCAGCCTGTCATCCTTATGAGGTCGACAAAATGAGTACCAGTGTACTGGTCCCGGTGTATGCCCCGGTTAGAATAGGTGTACTATATCCCTGTGTGTCATAAGAGGCGACCAGGTTTGGCGTCAGGAAGGGCATCCGGAAAAAAAAAAAAATTGCCTCAAGAAGGGAACCATGATTGCATGGAGCCCGCAAAAACAAGCTAAGGGTCTTCGGAGTCTCATGGGGTCTTATGGGTCTAGAGGGTCTTAGGGGTATTAATTAGTCTTGGGGTTATACAGGTTTATAGGCTGTTATGGGAATCAAACACCGAACCCTGGACTGCCTCAAATTGTAGTTCGCTTGTGGTAATATTCCCGGGGATATTTTTCAAAATCTCAGTGAGGTTCTTTTTTTATTATTCCTGTTCCTCCAATTATTACTGGTGCGATTTTGATGCTCTTCAGCTTCCATGATCTCTTGATCTCATTTTTGAAGTCCGGGTATTTGGTCATGTTCTTGATTTCTGCGTTATTTAAGCAAAAAAATCACTAGGTACTGATATCTCAATCAGAAGTGCTGTCTTTTCCTTTTTGTTCCTGAGAAAGATGTCCTGTCGCAAGACTTTGTTTTCTATGCTCATGCTCGATGCGATCATCAGGTCGTACGTGAGCAGGACGTCCTTATTTTTAATGACTGACCTTGGTTCGTGTTTCCATGAGTTTTCTAGAACTGGAATGTCAAAATTTTTGCAGATATGCCAATGAAGCGCTTTGTTTACTTTGTTGTGCCATTGTGTGTAAAGTTCTGATAGTTTTTTGCATCCTGAAAGCAGGTGACTCATACTTTCTGTTTCTGTCTTGAAGAACCTACACTTGTCCATCTGGCTCAGTCGCGCCATCTTTTTAAATCAATTGGTGTAGTGTCCTTGATCTTGGGCATATATTATTATTTGTTCTCCGTTCCATTTGAGCTGACCTCTTCTTAGCCATTCCAATGAGCCTTCTTTGTCGATCCCAACTTGGTCCAATTCTTTTTTGTATTCTCTTGTTCTTTTGTCCTCCCAGTTGTTGGTGTTTCTTTAGTGATATTTCTTTTTTGCAATTGTTGGGGCTGTATTTGTTGCCGTTTCAATTTCCTGCATTGTATCTTCCATTCACACTTGTTTTTGGAAATTCCTTGCAAGGTGAATTGAGGATACTTTTTCAGGTTTGTTGTGTTCATGTTTGTTTACAAATTGAATCCGATCATCTGTTCAGCATTTCACATACTCAGCTAGTCCTACACTCGTCGTTCTGTGCATCTGGTTGAGTTCCATCAGGCCGCTCCCTCCCTCTTGTCTCGGCGGGTACATTCTCAGGATGCAATGATTTCTGATTGTGGCCAGTTTATTATTCCACAGCTGTATTGGAACACTGGTACTGCGAGTTAGTTTATGGCTTTGATTTTTTTCTTGTGGAGAGGTACATTTTCAGGATCAGCTTCGTTCTACGTAGGTATTCTTTGGTGATTATTTTGTGTGTTTGTATGTGACATATTTGGTGGTCCTCTTCAACTCCGAGGTATTTGTATGATGCTTCGTTTTCCAACTTCTGTGTTGTTGTTTCAAGGTCAATTTTTATGTTGTCTGTTTTTGTTGGTTTACCTTCTACAAATGTGTACTTGACACACTTACGTAGTCCAGATTCCATTTTAATGTCCTTTGAGAACCAATTTACTAGTATTAGACGTTCTGTCAATTTTTTTTATCATTTGGTGTGAAGAGCTTTAAATCATTCATGAAAAGTTAGTGTGTCACCTTTCTTGTTTCCTTGGATGTTCTTCTATAGGTTGTTAGGGTGTATCCCTGTCCATGTTTGTTGATGAGGTTACCCAGGGGGTCCAGAGCCAGACAAAACAAGAGGGGGGAAAGACTGTCTCCCTGGAAGATCCCATGCCGTATCTTCACATCTGGTATTTCGATATTTCCTTCAGAGTGCTGTAATATCAATGTGGTATTCCATAGCTCCATTGCTTTCTCAATCAATTTGATTACTTGTGCATTGATTTTGTATATTTGCATGCATTTTATCATCCATGAATGTGGGACACTATCAAAAGCTTTTTTTTTTAATAGTTTATCCAGGTGGTGGACAATTTGGTTCTTTGCATTTTGTAATTTTCAAGTACGGCCTTGTTCAGTAGTAGGTGGTCAATTGTTCCATAACAACGTCTCTTACATACCTTTTGTTCTGCTTCCAAACCTCCTTGTTGTGTTTGGTGATGGTACATAATTTCTGTAATGATTCCTGTTACAAGTTTGTATGTTGTTGGTAGGCATGTTCCTGGCTGGTATTTGTGAGGAAGTTGGGTTTCTTCAGAAAAGTGTGTGTGTGTGTGTGTGTGTGTGTGTGTATGTATGTATGTATGTATGTATGTATGTATGTATGTATGTATGTATGTATGTATGTGTGTTGTTAAATCTGGCTTCCTCCTTGGAACTATTATGCAGTAATTGGTGTATATTTTGATAGACTTGATAAAGCACCATATAAATCACTCAAAAGCATGACTACTGTAAGTTCCAGATAAACAGAATAAATTACTATTCATAAACTGGATCACAATAATGCACAAAAACCCTTGTAAGATGAGGTTCATCATCGCAAGTAGAGAATGCAGTTTGAAACCATTATCAGGTAGTATTACGAGGGTGATGAAACTAATATATAAATGCTTTAAAAGCTACTATGAAAAGGCGAGGTTTTATTCTGGTGTTAAAAAATTCTGGATCGTTGGATCATTCCAAAGCTGTAATTGACAGTATCCACAACATGAATAACAAGGGTAAGGCTAAATGTCTTTCAACTTGTGATTTTTCTATATTATATACAAACATTCGATAAAACAAGCTCGTAACCACATTGAACAGAGCGGTCGATAAAACATTTGCAGGAGGTAATAAAGTATACATTAAAGTATATCAAAAATAGCAAACTGGTCAATAAAGGAAAATCAATATTCATGTTGTTTTTCAAAAAAATTAACTTAAAGAAAGTATTCAATTTCTCTTAAACAACAGTTTCTTTATTGTTGGCAACAAGATACTCCAGCAGACAACGGGGATACCCATGGGTTCAGATCTGGCCCCTTTATTTGTTTCTGAAAATGTATGAGTCTGATTGGGTCCAGAACATGTGCAGGAATTAAAAAAAGGAAAACCAAACTCACACTTTAATTTCGTTTTGGCAATTACAAATCGATATCAATAATAATAAATTTTACACCAAATTATTTGATAAATGACATGCTTTTCCATTGTAAGAATACCTTTCTTAGACAGCAACATTCTGAAGAAGCTATTCTATGGTACGGTTAACAGGTGAAATAATTAGGACTATGAGAGCGACCACAGACAGCATTGAACTTGTCAATAGATTAAAACAACTAGTCAGACATTTATTAACACAGCACTGAACTTGTCATTAGATTAAAACAACTCATCAGACATTTACTAATGCAGCACTGAACTTGTCAATAGATTAAAACAACTCATCAGACATTTACTAATGCAGCACTGAACTTGTCAATAGATTAAAGCAACTAGTCAGACATTTATTAACACAGCACTGAACTTGTCAATAGATTAAAACAACTCATCAGACATTTACTAATGCAACACTGGACTTGTCAGTAGATTAAAACAACTCGTCAGATATTTACTAACCAAGGGAGCTACAGTTAGCAGATTAAAACGAGTTTTTTTAAAGTCCTAAATGACACCAAATATAATTAGTGAAATACAATTACGAATAGTAAAAATATTAACGAGATATTTATATAAATACATTATCAATAAATATATACATATATATTTTAAACCCATTTCAGTGGTTGCTAGGAGACAAAGAAGCATGAAAAAAACCATTTATAAATAACCGTTTGAATAACAGTTTGATCCAGAGACGAGTGTGGTGGTCGTGCTCATTGGTGGACATGTTATATTTCAGGTAAGATGTGCACAACTTAATATATTATCATATAATGGAATGTGTGATGACTAACGAGAGTTGTAACTATGTGATAATACATTAAATCCTTGAGCGAGAAGAGTCCAATTTGTGATGTTAAATTGACGGGTTGACTGACTGCTTGGACACAACTGAGGTCGTAGATCTACTGATGTAGCTAATCTACTGATGTGGATCTGTGACCGGGGTTGTGGATCTACTGATGTAGCTAATCTACTGATGTGGATCTGTGGCCAGGGTTATGGATCCGCCGTATGGAGAGGTTCTTCGCTGAAAGGATCGAAACCTCAAGGAAGAAAGGTGCCCAGCTGATGATCCGTGCGGTCGGGAAACCATTCAATTGCTTTCGGGTTGAGGTTCTTACTTTAGGTAAGGGAACTATGTTTTGAGGTTTACAATTTAAATGAAGTTGAATATGAAGATTTATTTGAATATTATGAAGTTGAATATTAAATGAAGATGTTGTGAAATTATCATCATTTACAGTAATCCTATAAATTATATTATATTTTAGAAATAGCCCCAATACTGTACAATTAATGAAGTGTTTGTGAGTGATAGAATTGTTAGGAACAGAAAATGAAAAAAATTAAATGTGTGTATGCACATATGCTGCTATTCCTACTTGATGCCATCTACATATTACATACACATGGAGAGAGGAGAGTGGAGTGGTTGAAGGAGAAAATAAAAATTGAATAAAAGGTAGAAGATGGGTCGGTAGTGGGGGAGGAGGAAATGACAGAATTGAGAAGGGAAAGTAGAGGAGTTTGGAAGAAGGGAGTTGGGAGGAAAAATGAGTCAGAGTAAAGAAGGAGAAATGAGCCATAGTAAGAGTGAGGTGGGGTTAACCTCCCCAAAAGTCTGTGTTCTACGACGATACGGTGAGTGATGCAAAGGGAACAGCTCTGTGGATGAAATCTGTGGGCTCACATAAATCCCTCACAAGGTCGAGTCAGTGCCCTCCTTCAACAGAAGAGCTCAGTCACCTTCAATGGATCGGCAGTATCTTTTGCTTAATCTCCTGATTTAATATTAAGGGACAGTGCATGCAGTGGTGTAGTGTCAAATTTTGAGATACCATAGCCCTGCAGAAATGTGCCAGCCATGACGTCATGCCAGATCTACCATTACATCATGTTTTAAATCATTTCTGTCCCCAAAAAGGACTTTTTTTTTCAAGAGTCTGTTCATTTTTTTTTCCAGCAACACATTGTACAGTGATGTCAGATTTTGACTGTTTGTGTTCTAAAAATGTTTTTCTGAGAGATTTTAAAGGTGCACTCTGATTGGATCCATTGTAAGACCTTTGGTACAAGCACCATTCATTCGGAAGTCTCAATCTCTTGGACATGAAAAGTGATGTTATTAATTTTCATACAAACATTACACCTGAGTTTTCCATCTTTGCAGGCTATCCAAGCACATGTCTCCGTTTTTCCTCTTCCACATTTCCTCTGTCCACACATCCATGCAGGGATGTGTTGTACTTTCTTTGCAAAAGAATAGATTTTTTTTGGCTTTGCATTGACACAAGACAGACCTTCATTACTGGGTACCACCATCTAAAATATGCAGCATATTGTGGGTTATGTTATGCAACAATGAACATTTTTTTTTGGTTGTGACTAACAATTATTTCAATACAAGAATTGAAATTATTTGGCTACAATATAATAGCAGTGGCTACCCGGTGATGTGTGCGGAGGGTGGAGGTTGGGGGTAAGGGAGTTTGTGGGAGAGGGGCTCCCCAGCGCTGTGCGGATGAGTGAGCTTTTTACCACTGTTAGTTTCAGGCCATGTTGGACATTGAAAAGCAATGGAGTTATTGGCCTCATGGTGGTTACCATTTGCCTGCGAGCTGGCGGCAGCACTGCCTGATCCCACATCCCAATATATGCTTTATAGCAGCGTTTTGTAACCTCAAAACGGATGTCAAGGCCAATGTGCAGGGGCTTAAAACCTTGCCCAGATTCTACAGTACAGACACCAAAAAGTTGTCAATAGATTAAATTCTTCAGTACCGACACCCATTCTGTACTGTACAGTACCGACACCCATTCTGTTCTGCAGTATCTACACCCTTCTGCAGAGGAGGGGCTCTAGGTACTATGGTTCGGCCATGAAAGAATAACATACAAATGCACAAACAAACACACAAACACTTTAAAATATTAATAAAATTAGTTTGTTTTTAAAACCTTTACGCTAAACTTTAAAAAATACACACCGATATAGAAGCCAAATAAGCTATTTTTAATCTAAATCGAGAAAAATGAATAATAGCATCGAATAAGTGGGTAAATGTTGCCAAATTTTTGGTTGAAAATGAATAATATATGACTTTCGAAATGAAGTAATCCACCCCAGAATGCTCGGTGCACATGGCAAAAACCCTGAGAAATTGCAGTGTTCAGGACACTATAAAATATATCGTGTGTGCAAGATAAGGATTTAAAAAAATGACCGTTTTTACAGCTATTTTTCCCTGCTGTGCAGGGGTTTGGCTTTTTCTTGAGGCAATGTTTTATGGCCGGATGCCCTTCCTGACGCCAACCCTGGTCGCCTCTTACGACACACAGGGATATGGTACACCTATTCTAACCGGGGCATACACCGGGACCAGTACACTGGCACTCATTTCGCCGACCTCGGAAGGATGACAGGCTGAGTCAACCCCCTGGTGTTAATTCAGCAGCCAACGGGGCTTGAACTCAGGACCCTTGGATCCCAAGCCGCCACCCTAACCACTAAGCCAACACCAGGCTTGTGCAAGATAAGGATTATTACCCAAATTACCCAAATGGCTCACAAAGCTTCTAAAATAATCCAAAAATACTTGGAAAAGTAGTTGAAAGAAAGGGCTGTGCCTCTGCACAAACAAAGACTTGGATAACTTTCTCAGCTAGCTGAATGGGCAGCTGCCCTTACTGCAAATCTCCGGCCATGTGGGCCAGTGCAAGGCCCGAGTGGACGGGCAAGTGCTGCACAAACCCTCAACGGATCTCTAACAGTGAATGGACTTAATACCTTGTGGGAGTGCCTCGTGTGAACATGGCAGGCTTGGCGAATATTTAATGGACATCTGCAATTAGAAAGATGATATTGTGCGTCATTATCAAATAACGGTAACCAACTCTTTGGCAAAGGATGGCTTCGAGACGTGAAAATATACAAAACTTGTGGTAGCTATATTTGCATGGGAGTAATATGTGTCAGGTAGACTTTCTTGAGGAAGACACCATATTTGCTTTGGGTGTTTCTGAATACCAATGGCAAGGACATATCTGGGGCTTGTGAATGCATAGGGTAGGTTTGAAATGATGATCTTTACGAAAAATCATGTTGGTGGTGGGGGGCAGGGGAGGAGGAGATGGGAGGTATGGGAGCTGCGAGGGCTGTTATAAATATATTGTTTGTCTGGTTCCAGGGCCACAATATAAATTATACTCGATTTTTGCATGTTTTGCTAAAAGGAGAATCGTGTGTGTGTGTGTGTGTGTGTGTGCGTGTGCGTGTGCGTGTGTGTGTGTGGTTACATTTTCACCCTTGTCTGTCTTTGTCTGTTTGTTTGTGTACAGGATATCTCAAAAAGTTGTGGACGGATTTGGCCAAAATTTGGTGGACACGTTGGGTGTGTGACAAGGCCTAATTGCTTCGATTTTGGTGAAGATCCGGATCTGGATCTGGACAAGAGAATTATTGAATTCTTAAAGTGATTCTTCACCATTGAGAGATTTGGGCCAAAAACAAGATATTGCATCATATTTTAAAAATGTATTGGGCCCGATATGTTCTCGTGGATTAGGCATTGCATGGCGGAGGTATGCGCTCTCCCAAGTGCCCTTTCCAGGTACTTTTGTTATTAGAAGCAGTCTTGGAAAAATGTCACTATAATTAGCTATCTTAACACAGATATACATCTTAACACAGATTTTGCCGAAGGCAGAAAACCCTCTGGGGGGAGGGGAGCAAATTAAGTCACTATAACCTCCATTGTATGACTCTTAGTCCTCCTGTCAAGTTTGGTTGAGATTGGATAAGTAATGACCAAATGTATTACGGTCAAAAATAGACAGACAGACACGCCAAATTGCGTATTTTCGTCTGATTTCAGTGTCTTATTTGCATCCAGGAACAGAACAATGGTGGTCAACCATTTTTAAATTGCCACTTTCATTTAAATGCTGAAAATTATGTTTAAAAGACTATTTCACTTACAGATTTACTTACAGCAGGAAAAGTGCCTGGACGAGCAGAAACGGGTCACTGAAAACGCATTCACAACAGATGCATGAAAGGCCTCATTAGCATTCGTACGTCATTGAGAAAGGAGAAAGGCATTCGTGTGGTTCTTTTTTAAAAATGTAACTGTTGCGGATCTAAACTCTGCTTTGGATGGATTGAGCTGCTGTGCGTGAGTTCAAGTCTGTTCACCTTTCAAGTGTTGTGCTCAAAGAAGCAAGAATAATAAAAACAAAATAAAAAACACAAAACAAAACCATTCATTATAACAGGCTACCTTAGATGTTTGTAAATGACCATAATAATTCATAATGCAATGTGGAAAAAAAAAAAAACTTATTGCCACCTTTTAAACCAATAACGAGCATTCAATCTGAGACATTGCCCCTCAAGGACTACACCTACGCCAACAATGCCTTCTCACTGCGAACGGTGCCTGCTCTGGGACAGCTTAAGTGCCACCTTCACACAAATTCACTAAATCCTGACTTCCGGAAGGAAACCCCGCCTCCAACGAGGCCAAACTATTGTCCACTCGGGACACTTTACCATCTCATCTCTTCAAGTGGAATAGGTAATAGTAATGTTTTCACATTCCCAGTCCTCTGTCATCTCATTCCAAGGACGACATGCAATGTCGAGGAAGATGAGCCATACGCAGTGATTACCCCCCATGCTGGCACTCTCAACATTGAAGAGTTGCTGGCGATTTGTGGAGAAGAGAACACACAGAAGCTGAACTGGCATGAAGAAATTAAAATGTAAAAAAGTGGAATACTTCACGATGAAAACGAGGGACTAGTTTGCTCCATGGACATGAGCTACGTGCTCCTGGATAACGAATGGTACATCACATGATGACGTTCGCGAAGTGCTTTCTCTGTTAGAAAACACAGAAGGAAAACAAAAACTTAAACTAATCACATTTGATGCTGAAAGAATGAGCATCAAATTTCTGGATAATAAAATCTTTTAATTTGCAAACAGCTTGTGCTACGCACCATGAGCATGCTTGTATTTATTTTGTCATTGTCTCAGCTGTTTACTGCATGTCTCATTGTGAAGAGCCTTTTTTTTATAAACTGACATAATTAAAGTTTAAAGTAGATAAAAACTTTTAAAAATGCTTGCTCTGTGTTTGGATGAATTTTGGACCAAAGCGTGCTGTGTAGCCTCGGCTCATAGAACAATAATAATAATTATTATTATTATTATAATGGGTTGGAAAATATTCAGCATAAAGCTCAGTGTTTGACTTCAAATATAGATGTTGACGATATTACATGAGATTGTCACTTTGCCTCGACCAGCTGAAAGCATTCCTTCAATCATAGTCTTTTCTTTAATTGCACTAAAACAGCGCACAATGATCAAATCTCACCTGAGATATCGACTTCAACAATCTGAGCTGGCACAGCTGCTAAATTGCCAAGGCAAGAATGTGTTCGTACGGCATAAGAAAAATGCATTAAATAGAAGCCCATGTACCAATTCATGATGTACAAGGAAATTAGGACACAACATACAAATCGACAGCATCGGGGATTTGAACCCGTGATCCCAACATTGCGAAATAAGTGCTCAGATGGGAATGCTACATGCAAAATACATGACAGAAACAAAAATGAAGAACATTGATCCCCCTTCCCTTCGACTACATCAATCGTCCTTTCCCAATATTTTACCCTTCCCTGTCAAACACTTTTTCCATCTTCGTTCCTCCTTCCCTTTCTCAATTTTTCCATTTCCAAAATTCTCCCTCTCTTCATTCTTAACCTCCTTGTAATATCCTTCATTCTTTACTTTATCCTTGTAAATCATTGTATGCAACACAACTTGGGTCACCAGCATCAAGAAGATTGCCTATTTATGACTTTATCTCAACGAGTAACAAAGTCATAAATACATGAACACAGTAGAATTAAGGAGGGAAACACATCAACAGAGGAACACTTGGAGGAAGAATGGATGAGGGAAGAAACACCCAGAAAAAAAATGTCTGGGACCAGAAATCAACATTTTACAACTGTAACAAAAACTAAACTCGGGAGTGCAACGCAGCAATGATGGCCCAAATGGTGTCATTTCCTTGTTTAAGGTCGTACAGGATCGTGTAACCATTCATTTAGACCATGTAGTCCTATGGAGACTGTGGAACGTTTGTGTATTAATTTCCATCCGATGATGGAAAATGAATATTTATATGCAATAGGTTTGATTTTGGACAGAGCATTGACCTTCAGATGCGCAAGAGCAGTCTAAGCTCCACCACTCTCTCGAGAGGAATCAACTGTATGATGCTCGATCACCCAAAGCACCAGTTTCATGTTATATACATATATATATATATATATATATATATATATATATATATATATATATACATATATATATATATATATATATATATATTTTTTTTTTTTTAACATGAAAATATTGTTATGGCACGGGGTTTGGGATGACCACGAGGGGAAGCACTCGAGTTTCTCCCGAATACCCGGTCCTCAGGCTACCAACCACAGATAACTCCATGGTTCAACAGGCTGTAGTTCTTACACAGCCGTAGCCACTTGACTTGGACTCCCAGCCAAGCGGGGTTACGTTTCGATGTTTTCACGATGCCTTTCTATTGCCACGGCAATCTCGCTCGAGGCCCCACCCTCGGCACCACACCTGGTGATGATCTGCTAAGCGGAACAGATAGGTGTAGCACCGGCTAACAGAGAAAATCAGGTAAGGTACAACTTCCCGTCTAACTATACTTGTACACTGTATCAGACCAATGAAGGAAAAGACAACTGAGACAGACTGGAACTAACAACAAAGAATTATTTATCACTCACACACACACACACACACACACACACACACACACACACACACACACACACACACACACACACACACACACACACACACACACACACACACACACACACACACACACAGACAGACACACACACACAATCATTTGAAAGCGAATAGTTATAAGCAAGAAAGAAAAATGGCACATTAGAGCAGATTTAACCATACACGTATTGTTGCTTATGCAATCTTACACAAGGGACACATGGGCATCATTTACATCAGGGGAGAACAAGAAAAGAAGAAGATAAGAAGAACATGAGAAGAAAAGAAAACTAAAGTATGGAGAAAAGAAAAGTCGGGTCTTTTCTCTTCTCCCTCACCTCACACAGCCCGACAAGGCTGCACCAGTCAAAATATACTAGAGAATGTGGAAAATGGATGGGGGAAGATGGGCAGTTGCGATGTGGTGCGATGGAACATACAGCCGCATCCCTGAGGTGCCCAGACCCTGCAGGCAAGTCTTCTCCACCGTCCCAGATATGCCAGCTGCAAGCAACTCAGTTTCTGTTGGGCCCCAGTGTCCAGCAGCTCTCCACAAACTAAACCACATTCTGGGCTTTCCACACTGCCTTCCTCCACACTATGGGCTCTGTTTCTGTCTCTGTCTCTGTATCTAGGATGAGGACCAGCTACGAGTAGCTTTCTCCTCACAGGATCTCACCTTTTTCCGTCTCCTCTCGTGTGTTTGTCTCCTCTCGTTCTCTTCCTTCCTCCTCTCACACTGAGCATTTTCTCCCGTCTCTGCTCGTGCCCTCCTGTCCTCTTTCTCTTCCTTTCATGAGCTTTCTCTGTCTTGTCCTTTACACTCTTGCCTTCTTCTTCTTCCTCTCACTTTGAGTTTTCTTCATCTCGGCTCATGCGAGCCTCCTCTCCATCGGTGCATATCCGATGTGGGCAGGTTCACAATGCAGCTTGTGGAAAATGCCACCTCATTCTGAGGGAACTTTCATTGTAGCCCCTGGCCCCTCCCTGCATGCGCCCAAGGCCGTGATGAGAGCCGCCACCCCCTACCCCACGCACAAACATTCATTGTGCAGTCCTGTACTGTACCACACCTGCGAGATGTGCCGCACCCCACCATGCATGGGAAAAACACCGCACCTTGTACCATGAACACACATGTGAGAATGGACAGTCCCATGCAGTGAAGGTAATCCGATCGGTCTGAAAGATTAACAACCACAGATGGACCGAACGTGCTCAATTAAGCAACGCGCGAATGGAGTGAAAATAAAGAGGGATACCGCTGGACCGAGGGAGGACCGAATGGCCGCACGGCCATGGGACTAAAGGTAAGGGGTGAAGGAGGGATTGTCAAAATGATGTTTCGTGAAGGGGAGGTTATTGGTGGATTGAGAAAGGCAGGGGGCGGGGGCAGGAATGGACCAATGGTGTGGAGGAGGAATGATTGAAAATAGCAGAGGGTTTGAATGGACTGATTGGGTGAAAGAAGCAAGATTGAAAGTAGCAGAGGAGGGGAGGTAAGGGACAAATGGGGTAAAGGAGGGATTGTTGAAAGGAGTAGAAGGGTGAAAGGGAAGACATCACACCGGGAAAACACAAGCAAACCAACACATGCTCGCCAAACAACCCTTTGACAAGGGGCCAAGGACTATCTATTAAATAACGAAAACGAATGAAATAACTAATCCTCGGACCACCTACGTGTCCATGTATGCTCTCCCCTGGGGTAATTTTCCAAAACTGCAACATATATTATATATATGTATATTTGTTTGTGTGTGTGTATGTATATATATATATATATATATATATATATATATATATATATATATATATATATATATATATATATATATATTTGTCTATTTGTTTGTGTGTATATATATATATATATATATATATATATATATATATATATATATATATATATATATATCTTCTTCTTCTTTCGGCTGCTCCCGTTCGGGGTCGCCATGGCGGATCATCCATCTGATCCGCATAGTGATTTGGCACATGTTTTACGCCGGATGCCCTTCCTGACGCAACCCTGGTCGCCTCTTACGACACAGGGATAATATATATATATATATATATATATATATATATATATATATATATATATATATATATATATATATATATATATATATATATATATATATAGTTCATGGTATATATATATATATATATAAATATAACACACACACACACACACACACACACACACACACACACACACACACACACACACACACACACACACACACACACACACAGTCACATCCCATCCCTATCCGTGATCTTTTCTATGCCCATGAACCCTACAGTACCTAACCTAACCATTTTAATTGTGGGTTAATACGTTTTCTTTCCTCCTCTATTTCCACTTTTCCTGTTCATTCCCTCGTTTATTGTGTCCAACTGTGACCCCCACTATTAGCATGTTACCTTTATACTATCACGTCACTCTTCCACATGTCGTCATGATTTTGTACACTAAATAAATAAATAAATAAATAAATAAATAAATAGATTTTGAGAGCCAGTGTAAAATGTTTTGCACAAGTTAAAGCTCTACTGATTGCTAAGGGCAATAAATTATCACAATGGAAGGAAGACCGGCTTCACATTACCAATCGATGGAAATGCAGGTAATGATTGAATAATGATAGAAAGTGGTGTAACTATCAGGCAATGGCCTGAACGAGTGAGGGCCGAAGGTATCGTGATGACTTAGATGTCAACAAATGTTGGAAACACTTAAAGCTCGCTCATAAAAGCAAGCAGATTCTAAACATTTTAGATGTTTTGTTGAAACAAGTCAAAAGGTAAAATAAAATTTTAACCTTGATAAATGCATGTATTATGCATTGGGAGAACAAAGTAGTTGGGGGTTGTTTTATAACAGGAGATTTAACATTCAAGGGAATGACTTTGGAGTACTCGTTGAAAAATAAATTCAAACAAGAGATGTTGAAGAATGTAGATAATACATCTTACACACTTTTAAGCAGCAATAAAAAAAATGTAACAGGATATGAGGATGCTTTCGTAAGAGTGTACTAAACAAAGTGCAGGAATTAGCATTCTCGCCCAGGTCTCTCCTTGTATGCTACTCACTTCATCATATCACATTCATGTTACAGGGGCAAAGCTGCAATTCAATCTCAAGTTTGTCCTTTCCATAAAGTCCCGAGCAACGTCAAACACCGCTTTCAGTTTAAACGTATAATAGTACGATTTTTTGAACATGAAGAACGAGCACGTCTATCACAAGACCTGACAAACTAGTCTTCCATGAGGTAACAATTTGGAATCTACGATCGAGATCAGACTCAAAAGAATCGTTTCCTCTCTTTCTCCCCCTTCCTTATTGTACTTTTAAAAGAATGGTGAAAGTCTAGCTGCTCTGATGTCCATGGAGCTTCTGCCCTCAATTTACACACATCCGCACAAAAGACCTAAAATATCGACTGTGAATCGAGACAAGATGTGTGGAGGAGTACAGACTAAACAAAAGTTTTGGTTGCACTGCACGACTTTGAAATGAAAGATTTCAAACCACTTCTCCTCTCCCTGTCAGCAAAATCTGTTTTTCTTACAGATATTAAATCCATAATTTTCTGCACACGGCTTGAATATACACACTATGAATCATTGCTCATGTGGTTCAGTGGGGTTATTTTTTTTTTGGGGTGAAAAAAAGGAGGTTGTTTGGGGGGTGGTGGTTTTAATTTAACATTCAGGGTGCAGACACACCCAATCTTTAACCTTTTACATTCTCATTGACCACCCCATTTGCCACAACAAATGTGTCATTCATCTTTTATGCATCACTCTTCAAGATTCATTTAGCGCTATATAAGTGTTCAGTTAAGAAACAACAAGGTCATTACTTTGCAAAAAAAACGAGTTGTAGTTGGGAACGTCAATATAAAATAATAAGAATAATAAAAAAACACCACCGACCAACCCAGCTTCACGACAAGGTAAGGTTCAGGTCCATCATAGTGATCTTCACCTGGGACTTAAGTTCTTCAATCAAAATGTCTGATGTCTGACCTGAGCCTTTCCTTGCTGCTCAGCTGAGAAAGATGGCGATTCTCTCATTTCTGAACGTCTTGCCTTGCCACAACCAAGGGTGACAACAACAGCAACATAAATTCTCAACAAAAGCCAATTGCAATGTACTTCCGTGAGACAAGAAGCAAATGAGATTTCAATCAGTGGCCTGATGCTGTATCCTGAAGGCACCCAGAAAGCTGAAGCTAATTAGGCCGCTTGCCTGGATGCTAATTACTAGTGGAGGGTTTCAAGCCATTCTTTGCAATTAGTTTTTAAAAGTTGCTCCCAAACCGATTAAACAACTCTGTTTTGATTACTTTATCACTACCGGCTTAGTCTCACATCTGCCAGGATAATAACATTGGGTGTCCTGAAAGGATGACATCGAGGAAGCGCATGTATCTGTGAGCGGTTTCACCGAACTATAAACTGTTGGAGTTTGATTCCCGACCCAACTGTAAACTGTCGGATCGGTTCGTTGGAGGCAGGGCATTAAATCAAACAATCTGGTTAGTTCAATGGTGGACACAGTTCATAGTTATGGCTGGGTACTCAAACTAAACTCCTTCTCTGCACCAAAATTGCGTATTTTTCACTTTTCCGATTTTGAACAGACGATGTCTGGACAAATCCTTCCTTTCCCAGAAACGTTGAAAATCTTTGACAACTACTGCCACAACAAACCAAAAGGATTGGTGAATCGATTTTCACACAGTTATCCAACTGCATCTTCCATTTCCCATCTCCTCAAAGGACTGTTCCATCACAAAAAGTGCCAAAACAGATGATCTCAACCCTCATGTAATCAGCTTTCCCTCTTTTCAGCAAAACCAAGGAAGCAATAATGAAGAACACCTGCAGTTCCATGGTTGAGCGTGTTGGACGCCGACTCATGCGTGCTTCCTTGCATTTCATCAAAGCTACGTTTTCCAGACAAGATCAATCGTGTCTTTGTGCTATCATTTCATCCCTGTGTCATTGGTTGTATTTTCATCCAATTTTCCATGTTTTATCTTACCTTGTTGTGGTGTATTGTCAAGTTCATGTCCATGTGAGTCCGGCCGTTCATCTGTGCATCCCTGATAGGTTTTCGTTTCCGTAATAACTTAAGAATGTCTGAAGGGATCCAAGTCAAACTTGTGGATGGCTGGTATTCTGTGTTCTACCTCCCCAAGGCCTCAGCTCGTGGGCGTGCCAATTCTCAATTCTGCCTTTGCTCTGTCATGCCTTGTTCCACTTTTTTAATCTTAAGTATTGTCCTTTCATGCTCCTCAACTTTACTTATTTCCCCCTTTTCAAATGTTTCTACCCCATCAACCCTACCCAAGCCCAGCTCTTTCTGGGTTTCCAGTTTTTCCTTCCACTTCTGTGATTGAGAGTTTGTAGCTGTGTCCATCTTGTTCATATCTGAGTCCTCCCCTCACTCTCAATCTTCCCCACATCCCTCGTTTCTCCGGGTCTCCCTGTGTTTTGTCCCTCAACTCTGCTGATGGTGTATCCTGCCCACCCCCTCTATTTCTGCTGCTCTTTTGCATCCTGATCCGTTCTGTATTCTAACTCCTCCATTATCCTCAAGACTGTATACAAATCCAGAACGGCACCCTTTGACGTCGTGACATCGACTGATATGCCTCAGCCCACATTGTTACATCATTATACATATTTGTACCAAGGTTGATTTAAATCCCTTCAGCTGTTCTCAAGTATCACATTTTTACCTGACATATCTCTTTTACCTGATAAAAACTTATCTCGGATGCACGGACAACCCAAAAATATAATCTCACGGAGGCATAAAAAAAAAGTTGATCACGGTAACAGGATTTTACCTAACATAACCTTTGACCTTTGACCTCTTGATCCAAAAATCTAATCAGTTCATCTTTACATCATCATACATACTTGTACCAAGTTTGATTTAAATCCCTTCAGCTGTTCTCAAACTTCACATTTTTACCTGGCGTAACCTCTGACCTTTGCCCTCTTGAAGAAAAAAAATCGAATTAGTTCATCTTTGCATCACAATATATATTTATAGCAAGTTTGGTCAAAATCTCATCACTGGTTCGCAAGTTAGCGCGGTAACAGAATTTTTACCGAACAGGACCTCTGTTCTTTGACGTCGGGACCCCATAATCTAATCAGTTTATCTTTACATCATTGTACATATTTGTACCAAGTTTGACTTGGATCCCTTCAGACATTCTTAAGTTATTACGGAAACGGAAACCTATCAGGGATGCACAGATGGACGGACGGACAGTTAGATGAACTGCCCAAAAATATAATGCCTCCGGTGACTTTGTCAGTGGAGGCATAAAAGGGTACCTCAAAATATCACTTCGCTAACTATTTAATTACCAATAATCACTTTGGCTTTTTGACATTTACACATGACATTGAACAGTTGTTCCCTCACTTACACAGCAAATGGGGAATTCACTGAATATCATACAGGAAGTGGAAATAGTCTGCCTCAAAATGCCCTGTGCTTTTGAATTTGGTACAAAGCTTGGTTGTTTTGAAATAAAATATTATTTTCCAACGTCTCAGCTGGTGGCATCCAAGGTCCTTCCGTGCATGGTTGGCTGGCTTTTACTATTAGCGCAAAACAGCACATCTCCTTGAAATAAAGCCAGGCACCCACAATTTGTGCCGAGTGAAATGTTGTCATGCGTACGCAGACTTCCTGTTCGCTTTTAGTTATAACTGTATAAACTGCAAATGAACTGCAAACCTTTTTGCTAAAAATTGCAATATGCTAGTTTATAGATGGTGGAAATATGGAAGCTTCAATTTCATTCACATTGCATAGATTGTTTAATCGTGATGATGCTCACTCCACAGGCAGAATGCTCCATTCCCAATCGTTTGACTAGAAGCAAACATGTCTCATTCACTCAAGGTAACGGAAAATGTCAAAGACAATTTAAACATTTGAGCTAAACTGGTAAGGTATTACATTTTCTCAGTGGTGTAGCGATTAATACCACTCTTCTTGTTGCAAAACAAACAGTTGTTCAAATTCACATAAGACAATGGGGAAGTATACAGTATGTCATTGTGTGTCTGAAATCCAGGATGAGCGAAGTGGATGTTATATTGGAAGTCAATAACAGCAGATGTAAATTGTTGGATTTTTGCAGGAACGCGCCAATCAAATGCTCAGCACGGTGCAGTGTGCAGCCACTCGTGGAGAAACTTAAACACAAGCCGTGTAAGAACGATAAAATAAAACAGAAACAAAATTATTATTACAAATCCAACCCTTCAAATTCACGCCTTTGCTTTTCGTCGACATTGTTTATGTGGTGAAGCCGTACCAATCTGTATAATCAGTGCAAAACAGAAGATTTACTTGGGGCTGTTCCAGAAATAACCTCATCAATCAAATGAGATCTCCGGCAGAAGTTCAATTCACCTGTAGTGGTTATTTACAGAAAGTAGATTTGTCGACTACGGCCACTTTAAGTTGATAACGAATATGCAATTCACAAATATATTGCAACATTCTCTCCTGTTTCAAAGCCTGTTTTTTAACGTTTGCAGTTCACTCAAAAACAGGAATACTTTAGGTGTTATAAATGGTGTGATGAATAGATGTTATTAAACACCTTCACCAGTTGAAGACAAAACATCAGGGTAAAGCAAAATAATGAATACTTCTCTGGAAAATGAAAGCTTATTTAATATAAAAATAAAGGTGTGAAGAATCTTATATTTATTATTTTTATAATCGAACATTTGAACAATATCAACACAATATCGAACACTTGGAAAAGGAAATTAAAGTGAAAAGCATAAAGTCGTGATGAGATTTGGGGTTGCAATTGCCATGTTACACTTTATTCTTCTTCAAACCATGGAATGGATTCATAGAACATGTCAAGTATCAACATTCCTTAATCGATACATGATTTCATGTAATATTCTCAGTGTGATGGGAAATCATGTTTAATTCTCAGCATGATGAGAAATCATGTCATGTTCTCAATATGATGGGAAATAATGTTTAATTCTCAGCATGATGAGAAATCATGTCATGTTCTCAATATGATGGGAAATAATGTTTAATTCTCAGCATGATGAGAAATCATGTCATGTTCTCAGTGTGATGAGAAATCACGTCATGTTCTCAGTGTGATGAGAAATCACGTCATGTTCTCAGTGTGATGAGAAATCACGTCATGTTCTCAGTGTGATGAGAAATCATGTCATGTTCTCAGTGTGATGGGAAATCACGTCATGTTCTCAGTGTGATGAGAAATCACGTCATGTTCTCAGTGTGATGAGAAATCACGTCATGTTCTCAGTGTGATGAGAAATCACGTCATGTTTTCAATATGATGGGAAAATACGTCATGTCCTCAGTGTGATGGGAAATCACGTCATGTTTATTTACAGTGTGATGAGAAATCACGGCATTTTTATTTACAGTGTGATGGGAAATCACGTCATGTCCTCAGTGTGATGGGAAATCACGTCATATTCTCAGTATGATGGGAAATCACGTCATGTCCTCAGTGTGATGGGAAATCACGTCATGTCCTCAGTGTGATGGGAAATCACCTCATGTTCTCAGTGTGATGGGAAATCACGTCATGTCCTCAGTGTGATGGGAAATCACGTCATGTCCTCAGTGTGATGGGAAATCACGTCATGTTCTCAGTGTGATGAGAAATCACGTCATGTTCTCAGTGTGATGGGAAATCACGTCATGTTTATTTACAGTGTGATGGGAAATCACGTCATGTTTATTTAGAGTGTGATGGGAAAACACGTCATGTTCTCAGTGTGATGGGAAATCACGTCATATTCTCAGTGTGATGGGAAATCACATCATGTTTATTTACAGTGTGATGGGAAATCACTTCATGTCCTCAGTGTGATGGGAAATCACGTCATGTCCTCAGTGTGATGGGAAATCACGTCATGTTCTCAGTGTGATGAGAAATCACGTCATGTCCTCAGTGTGATGGGAAATCACGTCATGTTATCAGTGTGATGGAAAACACGTCATTTCCTCAGTGTGATGGGAAATCACGTCATGTCCTCAGTGTGATTGGAAATCACGTCATGTCCTCAGTGTGATGGGAAATCACGTCATGTTCTCAGTGTGATGGGAAATCACGTCATGTTCTCAGTGTGATGGGAAATCACGTCATGTTCTCAGTGTGATGGGAAATCACGTCATGTTCTCAGTGTGATGGGAAATCACGTCATGTTATCAGTGTGATGGGAAATCACGTCATGTCCTCAGTGTGATTGGAAATCACGTCATGTCCTCAGTGTGATTGGAAATCACGTCATGTCCTCAGTGTGATTGGAAATCACGTCATGTCCTCAGTGTGATGGGAAATCACGTCATGTTCTCAGTGTGATGGGAAATCACGTCATGTTCTCAGTGTGATGGGAAATCACGTCATGTTCTCAGTGTGATGGGAAATCACGTCATGTTCTCAGTGTGATGGGAAATCACATCATGTTCTCAGTGTGATGGGAAATCATCTCTTCTGGATCTGATTTTGACAAATTTCCCTGACAATATCTGCTGCTCTTCCTTCACTCCAATTGGTTCTTCTGACCACGTCCTTGTTAAAATGGACATCTCTCTGGCTGTTATCAGAGAACCACCTCACCGCCGTGGAGTCTGGCATTTCATTCAAGCCGACTGGCAGGGTCTCCGAGCAGCCATCAAACTTACAGACTGGTCTCCTATCACTACTTTCTCAAACATCAACTCATCCTGGGAATTCTTTCAAAGAAACTTGCTCTCCCTCATGCACAGATTTATCCCCTCTCGTGTTCAGTTGTCCTACCCTTCCTCCCGCCCTTGGTTTACTGAAGCTTGTGGCGAGGCAGTTGTCCTGAAACAACTTGCCTTTGCCTCAAGGAAAGCAAACCCAACTGAGCGCAATCTCAGTTCTTTCCACAAAGCTCGGAACAAGTGTGTATCTACCCTCAGGAGAGCCAGAAAACAACATCTTTCTCATCTCAAGTCTGAACTCTCAAACCTCTCTCCCTCCTCAAAATCCTGGTGGCGTTTAATCAAATCTGTTTCTGGTGTATGTTCCCCCTCCATCCCCTCCCTTACCTCAAATGGCCGCACTGCTGATTCCACACGTGATAAAGCTGAATGTCTAAACTCGGTGTTTGCAGCTAAATCTTGTGTCCTAAACCCATCACTATCTCTACCCACTTTACCCAGTCGCACCCAACTGTCCCTGGACTCTGTATCCTTTTCTCCTGACAAGGTGGAAAGCTTGCTTTCAAACCTCGAGTCAGATTCTGCAACCGGTCCAGACGGCATCAGCCCACGTGTCCTCAAAGCCTGCCCTTCTGCTCTTGCTCACCCTCTCTCTGTTATATTCACCCTCTCATTTGCCCAAGGTCATCTGCCATCTGCTTGGAAATCTGCAAACATCACTGCCCTGCATAAAAAAGTGCAAAAACAGATCCCTGTAACTACAGACCAATCAGCCTTCTCCCAATCATCAGCAAGGTTATGGAATCCATCATTGCTTCAGACATGAAATCCTTCCTCTTCTCCAATGGCTTGATTTCCAATCATCAATTTGGTTTCAGACAAGGTCACTCTACCCTAGATATGCTGCTTCTGCTCTCCCATCAATGGATGGAGGTCCTCAATGCCAGACAGGAAATCCGAGCCGTATCCCTGGACATATCACGTGCTTTTGACACAGTCTGGCACCCTGCACTACTCACCAAACTCTCTTCCCATGGTATTCAAGGTCATCTCCACTCATGGCTCTCAGACTTCCTCTCCTGTCGCAGTCAACGTGTGGCCCTAAATGGAGTTCTTTCATCCCCTCTTCTTGTGCAGGCTGGAGTTCCTCAAGGTAGCGTTCTGGGCCCTGTTCTTTTTCTGGTTTTCATCAATGATCTCTCAGACTCTTTGGAAAATCCTCTATTTCTCTTTGCTGACGACTCCACCCTCTGCCGGACCATCTGTCATCCTTCAGACCGGCAAGCAGCAGCTTCTTCGCTCACTGCAGATCTGGATAAAATCACAAACTGGTCCAACACGTGGAACATGTCTTTCAATCCAGACAAATCTCACACTCTCACCATGTCTCTTCGAAAGGACCGTTTAGAACCCCCCCCCCCATCCACTTTCTCAACAATCCTCTGGAAGAAGTCTTTTCTTTCAAGCTTCTGGGTCTCACTATCTGCCATGACCTTTCCTGGGAAAGTCACATTTTCAACCTCGCCTCAAAAGCCAGTCGCCGACTGGGAATCCTCCGTCGTGCAAAGTCCTTCCTCGGCCCTCTTGAGCTCCTGACCACTTACAAAGCTTTTGTCCGTAGCCTGATGGAGTACTGCTCTCCCCTCTGGGCTGGTGCTCCTGCCTCCCACCTTTCTCGGCTTCACACTGTCGAAACCAAGGCATTTAAGATCATCAGCATCTCCCGCAATGAAGCTGAGTCTTTGGGCCTCTCACTCAATCACCGCAGGTTGGTCGGTGGTCTTTCTGTCTTCTACCGACTCCTCTCCAGCCTCCCCCCCCTGCTCTCTCTGCGATTTGTCCCCACCACATTTCCACAGAGCGCTCAAGGTCTGCCAACAACCCCCTTCTGGTAAAACTACCAAAATCACGAATCACTGCTCATCTTCACTCTTTCATTCCTCTTTTTTCCCGCCTTTGGAATAAACTTCTTCACTCTATTCTTTCCCATTCTTCCCTCCA
>NC_140973.1:58389832-58439832 GCF_056783735.1 Eptatretus burgeri | reverse complement strand
ATGTGTAAATAAAGGTGCAAAAAGTCTAATTTAATGCATTTAAATTCCAGGCTAGAAGGCAACAAAAAGGTGAAAATTTTGACAGGGTGTGTAGACTTCCTACAGGCAATGCACTCGTGATGTAATGCCTAACTGTGTCTGTGGACATTCTCCTCTCCTGCAGTTGGGTTACTTTTTAGGAGGCAGGATTTGCACTCCGGCCACCGTAAACCCTTCATTAAATAAAACGTACCACAAATAAATTTGAAATCCCACTCCATGGGAGTACTTCCTCTGCAGCTGCTCTCCACAGGACAGCTCACCAGATGACGGGATTGGGGCAAAGCCTTCGGGACCCCCAATCTTTGATAGGAGTTAAACGACGGGGTAACCTTCCCGGGTCAAATTGTGGTTGTGTGTGTCGGGTGGTGCTGAGATGACTTCCACCAGACGGTGGTCTCCTTGGATTAACCTGAGGCAGTCCCTTCGGGTGGGTGCCTGGAATATCCTATCCTGAAGAGAGGATGGTCACCTGTCTGTTATCATCTGAGCTCAAGCATTTGGACATCGGTATTGCAGCACTCTCTGAGGTTCGGAGACCAGATTGCGGTGAGATCATGGTGGGTGGTTACACCTACTATTTGTCTGGTCGCTCTGATGGAGACCATGCCCAAGGAGTTGCTGTAGCTGTGTCCAATAAACTGACTCCAATGATAATTGAGGTTACACCGGTCAACGAGCGTATTATGAGACGAAGGATTCGTTACTCCTTGGGTGTCGTTTCACTGGTCTCTGAATACGCTCCGACTGAAACGAGTGATCTCAACGTGAAGGACGCATTCTATGCCACACTCGAGTCTGTGGTTAATCAGTGCCCCAGACGAAATAGTCTCCGAGTTTTGGAGGATTGCAATGCATCAACTGGAAGTGAAAGGGAAGGTTATGAGACGTGTGTTTGTCCCCATGGGTCTGGAACTGTGAAGCAGAATAGCACTAAGTTCATTGACTTTGCAAGAAGTTGGTTTCAGTGCCCACAGGCTCATCGCTGGACTTGGTATTCCAACACAAGTGGTTTGGCAAAGGAGATTGACAATGTCCTCGTTGATGGTCACTGGAGGATGATCCAGAACTGCAGGGTCTACCAGAGTGCTAAGTTCCGCAATAACAACCACAGGCTTGTTGTAACAACTCTGAAGTTGCAGCTTAAATCCGGGAGAATGGTACCATCCCAACCTCGGCTGGATGTTGACAAGCTCAAGGATGAAAGTGCAGCTGAGGAGTTTGCGAACAGGTTGAGTGGAGATATGGGGGGTCTGGGTGCTTTAGTGAATCGTGAAGAGTTGTGGATTGCCTTCAAGACCACCATCCTTGATGTTACTTGTGGATGTGTTGGAACTCAGCATAGAGCGAAGAAGAATTTTGTCTCTCAAGTGACATTGGATACCATTGACCAGAGTCGTAGGGCCAGACTGAATGGCAGAGTTGAGCTGTTCAGGGAGCTGAGGAGTAAAACTGTATGTGCACTTTGGGTGGACAAGGAGGCCTATGTGCGAGGAATCTGTGAGGGGGTAGAGCATCACCTGTGGTCAAGTGATTCTCATCCTGCTTGCAGAGGAATTCATGCATTGCATTACTCCAAGCCTGCCCATCGGTGTACTGCAGTTAGTGCGGAGGGCGGCGGGCTCTTGACAGAGGAGTCCGAAGTGAAGGCCCACTGGGCCGGTTACTTTGAGAGGCTGCACCAGGCTGATCCACCAGCTATTGAATTGTCTGTCAGGGGTGTTACTATTTGCCATACTATTTGTTACCCATTGCTGCCCCTCCAATCACCTGTGATCCACCGTCGTTTGTGGAAACATAGGCTGCGGTGAACCGGTTGAAATGGGGTTAAGCTCCTGGGATCTGTGGCATCCATGCTGAACTTCTCAAGGCTGGTGGAAATGCTGTATTCATGTCATTACATGCAGTTCTTTGCTTTGCCTGGAACACAGACATAATCCCAACTGACTGGAAGAGTGACCTTGTTGTCCCTCTCTGAAAAGGGAAGGGTGATCGCCAGGACTGCAACTACCAAGGGGACGCTGCTCTCAGTGCCGGTCAAGGTCTTTGCTCGGATAATTCTTAATAGGGTTCACCATCATCTGCTTGAGCACCAGTGTCCAGAGCAATCAGGCTTCACACCAAATAGGTCAACGATTGAATGTATCCTTGCTCTTCAGGTCCTCACCGAACGCAGACGAGAGTTTCGGCAGGGGCTGCTTGCAGCCTATGTTGATCTCTGCAAAGCGTTCGATTCAGTGAATCGGGATGCCCTCTGGAAGGTTCTTGGTCTTCGTGGGGTGCCACCAAAACTGATCAATCTGATGTCTAAACTATACTCTGGAACTGAGAGTGCTGTGAGATGTGGTGATACTACCTTATTTCCAGTTGTTACTGGAGTTCGTCAGGGGTGTGTACTGGCCCCCACACTTTTCAGCACTTGTATGGACTGGATTCTGGGGAGGATGTTGCAGAGATCAAACTGTGGTGCATCGTTTGGGAATGTCAAGATCTCTGACCCTGATTTCACAGATGATGCAGTCATCTATACGGAGACTCCAGATATCCTTTTGGGGCCCTCGAGGTGCTGAATGAGGAGTCGGAGCTGCTGGGATTACGGGTTTCCTGGGTCAAAACTAAGATCCAGGCTTTCAATGACATCTTGGATGCTGCTGTCTTGTCTGTACCTGTTTGTGGTGAGGATGCTGAGATCACAGAGAGATTCACTTACCTTGGCAGTGATATTCATGTCTCTGCTGGCTGTGAGCCAGAGGTCAATAGACGTCTGGGTCAGGCCTGGGGAGTCATGTATTCACTGGATAATGGGGCGTGGCACTGTCGGTACCCAGTGCAGGAGGATGAAAGTCCGAGTCTGCGGGTCCTTGGTGCTTCCAATCTTGCTCTATGGATATGAGACTTGGACTCTGACCAAGGATGTGAGATGGCGACTTAATTCCTTTGGTACCAGGTCTCTTCGGAGAATCTTTGGCTATCACTGGTCGGACTTTGTGTCCAACGAGCGGTTGCTGAGAGAGACTCAAATGAGATTTGTTACCTGCATAGTCCGTGAGCGTCAGCTGCGGCTGTATGGACATGTGGCTCATTTTCCTGATGCTGATCCTGCTCATCAGATTCTCTCAGCGAGGGAGCCTCGTGACTGGAGGAGCCAACGGGCCTACCACGTGCCTCGTGGTTGCAGCAGATTGGTTAGCATCTCCAGGAGATGGGGATGGGCCAGGCATCTGTCTGGGGAATGGCCAGACGGAGGCCCCTGAAGTACCGGCGGAAAGTAGACGCAGCGACGCGTTACTCTGGCGCATGCTCCCATACCTGACCTGATCTGTACTTGTGTGCGCACGCTTTTGAAAACATTTAATGGCTGAGTCCACTGTGGCATAGTCAGTTTCTGATGATGGAATAACTGAAAGAAATCACACTCACTTGAGTGGTACAGTGCTTTGAGAGATCAAGGCATGGAACCTTCCCAATGAGGTACCTCCCCATCCCCTAGTGGCACCACAGATCTAACCAGTGTTATGAGAAACTCTGTTAGCTGCTTTAACTGATGTAGTATCAGACAATTGCAGGCAAAGATTTTCAACTTCTTTGAAGGATCTGGGCAGCTCTTGCAGATTGACAGGCTTTGGACGATGGCCCACCATGAGTTGGCATTGTAGCTTCGATGTCAGCTTGGAATTTTTCTTTCAAGTCCGTGGTTGAGAGGTTTGGTTTTCCCAGGAGAGCTTCGCCAGAGCAGTTCTGAAACAGAACCATTGCTGTGTCGTGTGTGCCAACTGTGCCAGATAATGACAAACGGTCTTCAAAGTCAAAGTTAGAAAGATCTTCAATGGTGAAACCTGTGCTGTTGAAGTTACTTGGAATAGGTATACTGTTAGTTGGATATGTCTCCACAGCATAACCAGACAAGTTTTGGCTTATCATAAAGCCAGCGTTGCTATTACAATGGATATGCCAATCTGTACAATATCATCTGCACTCTTAAAAGTTATTAAATGACTGCTCCAATCAAATAGACAAGGCTATATTTTAGCTTATTGACCCCAAAAACCTATGTTTTGACACCAAAATTTACTTTCTAGATTCTGGAGATATCAAGTGTACACTGTTAGAGAGATTCCCAATTTTGGAAAACGGCAACCATAAACATAACGTCCTTGGGTTGATATGTCTACCCAAGTTTTTCGTATCTAGTCGGTCTGATAAACAGATACAATCAATCAAATTCTATACACATCAAAACGTTTGCAGGGGTATGGAGAATCGCCTGAATCATGTGGCCAATAAGGAACGATACAAACCATCGAAGCACGAGGTGAGGGGAGCTTTTCTTGAATTTTTTTTTTTTACAGAAAGTAGATGGAAGCAGTTAGAGCGATGGCGAGTATTGGGATATGGAGACAATTGTAGAAGACATGACAAGCGGGAGCGTGAATTGGGGAATTAAATTGATAGCAGGCGAAATGAGCCGAGGCAGACAGACAAGATCAACGTAACCAAACGGCAGGTAATATACATGGCAAAGAGCGCAAGACACAATGTGTACTTGGACTCCTTGTAATATACTTGGACATGCATCACAATTCCTTCAACAATCCTGGGTGATACAAAAATAAATAAATAAATAAATAAATAAATAAATAAATAAAGTTTCTGCAAACCCAATACAGATGAACAAGTTGAAAGAAGTACACCAAGACGTTCTCAGTTCTACCTGACATGGCCAACGATGAACAGAAAGCAGTGTTCTTTAATTAAATGTCAAATTAAAAAAACAAATCAAATATAAATGATTTAATATGTTTACTATCTGAGTTCTCCCATTCGTTAACGAGGATGGCTCCTGGCTCATTAGTCTAGATCACTGTAGACTTGCGTAATGGTCTCCAAATGGGTATGTGGTGAGTATATGTGCACGATTCTTATGGAGATTGGTGTGGGCTGCCATGTGCTGAATGGTTTGTCCTTTCCATCGCTGTGAGTATTTCTCAGACTTGACAAGCATATTGATATGTAAAACATAAATGCTCACCTCCACCAATAACGACTTTTGCTGACATATTGATGTGTCGAAGCCAAAAAAAAAATAACAGGTTCGTGGCACTGAGCCTCAATTAAATGTTAGATATTTGTGTTCCTGTGTTGACCCTTTGAAACACGAAAACAAACTGAGAAATATAAGGGAGTAAAGAGAGAGAGAGAGAGAGAGAGAGAGAGAGAGAGAGAGAGAGAGAGAGAGAGAGAGAGAGAGAGAGAGAGAGAGAGAGAGAGAGAGAGAGAGAGAGAGAGAGAGAGAGAGAGAGAGAGAGAGAGAGAGAGAGAGAGAGAGAGAGAGAGAGAGAGAGAGAGAGAGAGAGAGAGAGAGAGAGAGAGAGAGAGAGAGAGAGAGAGAGAGAGAGAGAGAGAGAGAGAGAGAGAGAGAGAGAGAGAGAGAGAGAGAGAGAGAGAGAGAGAGAGAGAGAGAGAGAGAGAGAGAGAGAGAGAGAGAGAGAGAGAGAGAGAGGTGGAGGCATGGGGACATGGAGGGGGTGGGGGGGGGGGGTGGACCATTTAAGTCATGTCTAAATACTAAACTAGAATGGACCTGAAGACATTTAAGTCACCTTGCAGACACGGCCGCAGCAACATTCTCCAACATTTTTGGTCATGCCCCATTGGAAAGAGTCACGTACGAGGTGAAAGGCAAAGGTATCAGATGTGTACAACAATGTAGAGCTGAGGAGATGAAGAGAGCAAGTAGCTGTGAGATCAAAGGGGAGGTGATGGAAGACAGAAACCAGCAATCTACGTGCAGTGCAGGAGTCACGGCACACTGACGTTTGGCTCATTGTGTCCACGTCAAATAACACCAGGAAGCTTATGTGACACGGCGCACTCGGAGGACAAAGATAAATTGATGAAGGTGGGCTGACGCGAATCAAATACTTGGAGATGAAAGGGAAATGGGAAGTGGTGGGGGTAAGTGGAGGGGGATGGCAGGATTGTTGGAAGTCAAACAACTACATCAAAATTCTTTCAACTGAAACCCCCAAGTCTAAACTCAAGAAAAACAAACACCCTGCGTATCCTTTACAAACTATTTATTATCTTTGCCCCGAGATTGCTTTTCAATTTACCCCTCAAAGTATTCTCTTACTGTGCCTCTCCTACCCACCCTGGCAGACCACAAATCTCTCCATGAAATATTCCTCATTCACTAACGTTATTACTGAATTTTTATTTTCACCTTCAAACGACACTCCGAGGTAATGTTGCTGTGATGTTAATTGAAAGCTCAAAGAAATAAAAAGAAATTAAAAAAAACACTACCAGTACTTGACTTTATCCTCAAAATAACCTTGATCGTGAAAAAAAAAAGTCACTCGTATCCCTTTATTCTTGTTCAATATTTTATGGACATGAACCTTGGCATGCTGATTGACCTTGCTGAGACGAGACCTTTGAAACAAGTCGAAGCAGCACACTACTCTGAAATCCAACGCACGTATTTCTTCCAACCCCGCCTTATTTTCTCAGCTCCACCTTTCTCCAGACAGATTGCCGCAATACCTGCCCATTACAAATCTATTCTTGGGGGGGGGGGGAAGGGAGTGGGGGTGGTGGTGAAACTTTATCATAAGGTGGATGGCTCTCTGACTCATCCTGCTGCACTAGGATGACCATAAATTCCTTTCCAGGCAGACACAAATTGAACCCATGCATCGTGCACTGCCAAGATTAGGATGACAAATTGTCCATGTGACCGAAAACCCTGAGTCTTGTCACAGTGGTTATGGTGTGTGTCCAGTGAGAGCAGTGATGACTACCAAGGTCCAAATCCTCATGTCGCCTCACAAATTAGAGATGCAGGCACACTGCATGATGGAATAGGATTAGGAACATACAGAATGTTTGGAAACCAGCTAAGCTAATCCGACAGACACCCTGTTGGGCAGTGCTCGATAACCAGGAGAAGCAAAAAACATGCTCTCTGCCAGCTGGCAGCCCTGGTGACATACTGTCGTCTCAGCTTCCATTGTTTCCCCCTCTCAGATCCAACCTTCCAAAAAACAAAGGACAAATTGAAACCTTCTGTGAGCCCAGATTATGAATACACAGCCATCCCCTCATCCCCCCCCAAAAAAAACATCTCGAGCCAACTACTCGACCATGTCTTCTCCACCAAAATGCATCAAATGCCTGCGACAGTCATGGGATGCTATTGTCCCAAAAACCAGTAGCTGGAAGTCGATAATTATGGAGGCACAGGCCTGCATTCATGTTACAATGATGCAATGCCTCCAGATTGGTGTCCAAAAACAAAAAAGGAAAAACTAAAACACAAAACATATTTGAGCTGTGGTCATTGAAATTGCAGCAAGCTGCTCTTCCCTTATCACAGCAAGGGAAGTGGGTAGTGAGAGATAAGCAAGGCGAGGAAGGTTGGTTGGAGTAAGCTCTGAAAAATAGATTATGCTCTTTTTTTATTTTTATTCTCCCCCCCCCCGCCCCATCCGTCATTCCGACTCTTTCTCTTTTGCTCTCCTAGCAAGGCTCGCATTACCGGGAAACAAGCGCCACATTGACGGTAGGCTTGGAGAAGCAGATAACCGAAACAGAGAGGCACAAATGGCATTTACACGCCATATCGGCAGCTTGCAGACCTACTCAGAAGCTCTCTCGTGTGCTGGAGATTATCAAGGCCAAGTCCTGAGGATAAGCTCCGTCTGTTCTGAGGGAGGTTAGGTGGGTGGGGCGTGGAAGGGGGAAGGTGTACAGGAATGTGCGATGAATGTTGCCTGGGTTTTAAAAATGCCACGTGCTGACCACTTGTCACCCGCACAATTCTCATTTTACTGCAGCACAAAGATCCGGTCAATTATTTTGACCAGATGACCACTCGTCATTTATACCTACCAAGGTTTTGTCGATTTTTAAATGTATAAAAAACGTTTACATCGACACGTGCTTCACCTCCACATTACGTCACCTCACCCTCCACTATTTCACCTCCATTCCTCATTTAAGTTTAAGAGCAGTTGTTTCAAAGTGGGTTTGACAACTAAAAGCTGACCAATTAATAACCTCACCATCTTGTTCTTCACCATTTAACCATGGGTTCTTGCAGGTTTGACTACTGAAATAGCTCTTTACCACCATTATCCATAAAGTGCTGCCCCGCTGAATGGTACATCATCACAGTGATTGCATCGATTTGATGGCAAGCCGGATGTTGTGATGAAAGAAAAAGCAGTTTCAAAATCAAGTCATTAAGTTTCAAACTTTGGAGGTTCAGAGCACTCAGCACTTTAACAAGGATTAAAATGCAGGAGCATATGACACAAACCTCTGCCACACTTTAAGGGCGGGAGAAGCAAAACTACACTGCGTCAAGCCTGTACATCTGGTCTGGGCAGCTAGATTTGGCAAAAGCGCTAAAGATAAGATTAATCAATTGCAAAACCGAAGTAACACCCGCCCCTCTATACGACGTTGCTGACGCTCGCTCCCTAAAACTCAAGACTGGCTGTCAAGTTCAACAAAACATCACCTGGCAGAGAACAGTGAAGCACCCCTCTGTTTGCAAATGTTTTCTTTTTCAACGCAATCACATAGGTGTCATTGCCCTTTGTGAGACGCAACCCAACCGGCTCGCATGGGGCAGCAGAGGCAGAGGCCATTAATCAGAGTAGCAAACAGGCAATCAGGGCTTAATGAGCGGGCCACCGTAAATGGGATGGCTTATTTAATGGGAGCGCCGCCACATTGATTACCGGCCAGCAGGGTGGCTGCGGGCGGCAAGACGAGCTGCGTGATTTTGTGTGGGATATACGTCACAAGCGTTGCCGTTAACTTCAACTTCAGGCATGCTGGGAAAGACATGGGCTGGATGTCTTTTATCCTCTCCTGCCTTGAAGATTTGCCTAATCAGAGAAGTGTGTGTGTGTGTGCACTTCATTTCCTTTCAGTCTTTCTCCTAACCTCCTCCCCCACTTGCTTTTGACACTCACTCAACCACTTCGCCCCCCCCCCTCCCACCATGCTGATGCTGGAGAAAGTGCACTGCAAGCACGAGTACCAATGCCAAGGGGACCATACAGTCAGTGATAAACATCTCTAATTTGGTGTGTTCTTGTAGTGTGTTAACCCTTGTAGTGTGTAATGTGTTAAGTGCACGTGCTCATCTCCAACTTGAAAAAGGAATGTTGGCGATGGAATGGAATTATGGAAAGTGCTATGAAGAGTCCGAAAAATGCATCACATGAAATGGAAGCCTGAGATGCAAACAAGGACAGACGAGATTGAAATATCTCAATAAATAAGTTATCTTCTTGAAGGAAGGCTCGTCCATATAATGTAAGAAAACTATTCTCCATAATTTCAGCTGGAGAATTTGTAAACCGGCAGAAGTATGTAAAAATGGACGACCACATGAGAGAGAAAAATATCTGAGAGGGTAAAATTTGGGCAATATACACCAGGGCTACAATGGACGAGATGAAAGGTTAAACGATCATTGAAGATTGAACTCACCATGATCGCTGAAGTCATCGACGAGGATGATCTCCGCAAGGAGTTCAGGCGGCGAGCGGTTGAGCACACTGTGGATGGTGCGCAAAAGGGAGGACCAGCCCTCGTTGTGAAAAGGGATAACCACACTGGTGTTGGGTAGATGCGCCAGATAATGTTTCAATTTGCAACTGTTCGCATCAAAAGTAAGAGTGAGAGAGCAAGTCGGTGAAGGAGCGACTGTGAGCAACAAGACACGCTAAGGATAAGACAAATTAAGAAATAAAAACCCAAGTTCAAAATCTGAGGTCTGAAGAACTCTGAATGGTAATGTGAGAAGTTATTGTTAAAGTGCCAACTGAACCAAAACGGAGACGAGCAAAAAATGAAGGCATTTACGTTCGCCTGTCTTATTTTTAGTTATTTTGTCTTCATCAAAGTGCTCAGAGGCGTTCATAAGGGAAACTGCGTGGATAAAACATGCCCTAGACATTACCGCTCTGCAAACTACCAGCAATGTAGTGGAGTTATTAACCCCCATTCCACCACATGCCTCACACCTCCTCCTCTAAAATCATATTACACACAAGAACGCGTAAAAAAATCAAAAAAATCCATCATGAAGTCACAATACTGAGGCTATCCTGCCACATTCTAAAATTAATGGTCCATGTTCATATGGAAATGAACATGGGTAGTTATGACATCAGATGAAAATCCTCATTTGGCGACGTAACTCCAAAGTGATCAGGGTCCATGTAGTTTTCATACAACTTCCAAAATGCCTTCATTGAAATTTCAATTGATTGCGGTGTTAATTGGACACCACGTTTCAAGATCCCTCCACATGCTTTACAGAACTTGAAATTGACCACACAACGTCCCTGGTCAACTCCATCTGAAACGCGAAACATCAGAAGGGGGTAACAGTCAGCCCCCTATCCTAAATGATGCCAGAGGAAAGGTGACTTGAATTGGAATGCTCAAATCCACCGCTGTGTTGAATGTGTCATTCAAACCAAAATGCCCCACCATTACAATAATTGCCTAATACTGTAATGTATTGAGGAAGTATTGCTCAATGCAAATAAATAACCCTCACTTTTGATGGCGGATGTCAGGCAGTGAACGGTTCAATGAGATCTTGTCACTGACAAAGATATTGAAGCCGTTTTCCCGGTAAGCAGCATCCACTTGGTCTTGGGAGGTCAGAGGACATGGCCGTCCCTGCTCACCGGGACCTGTGGCAAGCAGACGAGAACAGGTTGAAACAACAGGGGAGACTCACACAGCAAGAAGGGGGTGATGGGGGTGAATGTGTGGTGTCAGAAATTAAGTAGCCAACCCAAATTGCATTGGCTAACACGCAACCAATGAGTTAACCCCTGTTCATAAGTCAAATCAATTTATATGCTTGTTAGTTTGTTAACTCAGGTTTTCATATTAAACACACATAGGACAGGTATGAGGATGTATTGCAATGGTTGCACATTAAGTACAGAATGGCAATCCAGCAGGGAATGCAACAGGCATAAATCTTATTGAGGGTTGCTTGTTGAACAGCTTCAGTGCATTACCCAGGAGGATGAATGTTAAGCTTTCCAATCAAAAGCATCATAAGCCAAGCTAAAACAGTATTATTTCAACTTTGGACTTTTT
This sequence comes from Eptatretus burgeri, assembly GCF_056783735.1. NCBI lineage: Eukaryota > Metazoa > Chordata > Myxini > Myxiniformes > Myxinidae > Eptatretus > Eptatretus burgeri. The sequence goes on along the minus strand of NC_140973.1, from coordinate 58,428,648 downwards.
CCTCGCATTACAATTCCCTTTGCTTTCCCTTTAGGTGGTACAGAAAGGCATCAATGCCATATAAAGTTCCCTTCCTTAAGACATGTGCCTTGGTGTAACATCCCTCCAGACTCGGTGATATAATGGTTTGAGTGTCTGCTCTAAGTCGGGGAGGTCGGTGGTTTGAATCCTGGCCGAGGTATACGAAAGACTTTAAAAACGGTATGGGCTGCTTCCTTGCTCAACGCTCAGCATTTAAAAGGGATAGATTATTGACAAACAACCAAAGGTTAACAACCATAGTGCAATGGCCTCCTCCTGCATTGAAGTTCTTTGAAAGGGAATTATTTATTTAATTTTTCACACAGTATTTTCAGTTGACCAACATGTTATGATTGTCAATATTATCATGAATGCCCTCAAAATACAGGGTGGCTGGCTTCTGACTTCACTAGAATTTTGAAATGATCCACATTGTTTTATGACCACCCCACCCCAAAAAAAACAATTCACTTGTGATGTCATCAGGCAGCATTTATGCAATAAATCAGCAGTGATGGGGTGATGGAGGTGATGGGGGTGATCTTTCCCACGCTCATGGTTTCAAAACAGAAAAGACATTGACAAAATGTCTTTTTATCTTCACCACCGAAGGAGAAGGTTATCTTTTCACCCCTTCCAGTCTGTTTCTCTCTCTGTTCATCTGTCTGTCTGTCTGTCTGTGTGCTGGATATCTCAAAAAGTTGTGGACTGATCTGGTAGGAAGGTTTGGTGTGTGACAAGGACGAACCGTTTAGATTTTGGTGAAGATCTGGATCCAGATCCGGTTACTGGAATTTTTAAGTGATTCTTCACCATTGAGAGATTAGGCCAAACTCATATGTAGCATGCTATTTCAAAAAGTTGTGGACAGGTTCAGATGAAAGTTGGTGGACAGGTTCTGGATATGAGAATTAGTCAGGATCTAGTCTAGTCTATTAGGATCTAGTCTTAGCAGTTTTTGCTTTGTTTGAAATCAAACCTGAATTAAACTGGTATCATGCATCATATCATCATGCTTTCTCCGATACCCACCACTACTCTGTTGCACTCTCATGGACCATCTCTCCACTTATTCTTCCACCACTCTCCTTTCTGCCCCTCATCCACTGTGTGATGTATCTGTCTCCCTGGTTCCCCTTTAATCCCACGCCAGCCTGTGAACCTGCTGCTCTTTGTCCTTTGCTCCCCCTCTCCCCACGACTCGAGATATATGTGAATGACAATAAATAAACAAAGTACTGTCGGACCCTGACATTCGCGGTTTCGCTATTTGAGGACCCCGCGGATTCACGGTTTATAAAATGTGAGCTGCTTTTACATTTGCAGCCCTGTGTTTCGTGTATTCGCGTTTTTTTTTGCATTTTCGGTTTTTCGCGGGCGTATTTGTGCGTTTTTTTATCGGATATTCATGGTTTTTCATGAGCGTATTCATGGTTTTTTGGTTTTATCTGTGCTCCATAGTAAAAATGTCCCAATTTCTCAGGGCCTTCCCAACCCCAGATGAGCAAGAACCCACATTATCAATCATCTTGATGCACACTTGTGTCTTCACTGAATGTCAAGTTTCCATTCTGTGTTTGACAATGCGATGTTGATTGGCAAGCACATGGCTGTCTTTGGGCAATAATATTTGCTGTGAAAGGCACCATTTTATCATACACACATATGCAACAATGTCAACAAGAAAAGAGAAGTAGGTGATTTCCAAACCCCAAAACAAGCAAAGAAGCCACACAAGTACAGAGTTGAAAATACAACGCATCGCTGTTGGCCAGAGCAGTCAACTTGTGGGGTTCGAAAGCCAATCCTTGTGGAGGAAACGAGTGAGGAGCGGATTTTCCTGCATTGAAAAACAAGTTCCAGGAAGGCTGACTTTCAGAACAGCATGCCTTGCGGAAGTCTGGTGTACTGTTCTGAACAAGGTGGAACAAATTTGGTCCTAAAACATTTCCTTGTGCGATACCAGCCTCGAGAGGGAGATCACGATACAGAATGCCATCCTGAGCAACTCGTTTCAGTAAGCAGAGAAAATCGTACAACTATACTCAAAGAGAAGACCTTGTATACTGTTAGCAGACAACTTGGAAGGTAAGACTGGGTGCCAGACGGTATCAAAACCTCGACAAATGTTCAGAGACATGCGCCTGATGTCTGTTTGAGATACAAGGCCTCTATCCATTATTAAGCTAAAATAATCAACATGTTAGGGTTTATTGCCACTTATAGCCAAGGCAGAAGCAGAATTTTTGGTCAGAGATGAGCGAGTTAGGGAAGGAATAATGTCTGAGTTCGGTAGCAATGATAGATTCCATCACTGTTTATGATGGGGTTAAGGCTGACTGGTCTGTTGTTTAATTGATCAGACTTGGAACCATTTTTGTGAATCACAGTGACATTTACATCTTTTCAAGATTAAAGCAGGAGATCATCTGAGAAAGACCTGAAGAAAAGCAAGGAATGAGGAGTGGAGAGGATAATGCCGACGGACAGTGTGTAAGGATAACAGTGGCAATGGAGTCGGGTCCAGTTGCAGAGCAGGTATCACAGACTGGCTGGAAGCTTCTCTACCTTCGTGGGAGAGAAGTCCACCTGCAGCAGAGAAAGTAATCTGTGATGGGGGGAAAGGAAGGGATTGGGGGCCTTGGCCTTTTCAGTAAAGATAGCATTAAGATACTTTTTCAAAAGCAGCATCAAAACACAACTCCATCCTTTAGGAATAAAGGCAGTGAAAGGGAATGGGTACAGGAGACAGACTTGACAAGCTGACACCAGGCTTTGGGGGATGGCGAGAGGCTTGAGAGGTTTAACCGCAGGTTAAGAGATTGTTGTTGAGGGCTCCTGCTCATCCAAAGACTGATACACTGGCTGCAGGCTATGCTGTGGGTTTATTCTTCTTCTTCCTGTATACAAAGCAAAGGCTTGTGGAAGAGCATGAACACAGAACATAACATGAACAGAACAGAGAGCTGCAGGAAGGGGGATTGGGGGGGGGGGTGGGGGGCACACAAACAGCAGGTTAGTGAATGTGAATGATACATTTGAAAATTTTTTGAATGAAGCAGTGAAAATGAATTTAATCGGTATTCTATTTTTATCAACAGTGTGATACATATCTTTACAAGCAATGTTCTGAAAGAGTGCGGACAAGCTCTCGGGTTTTACACATTATTTCTGGGAGATCCCAATGGTTTAACCCACTAGCATGTGGAGCCTCTGCATTAGTCATACAAAAAAGTATTTAAAAGTTCAGGCATGGGGAAGGGAGAACAGGCAGTGAGGGGATGAAGGATTGAATAAAGTTGTTTTGCATGCAGCAAATGTGAAGTGAATTTAAATTTTTCACTTTGGAGAAATCAAAGGAAAGGTAACACCGTGCTTGGAAATGAGACGTGGACTGAAAAGCTGTGCATCACGTGTGCAGGTCTGATATATATATATATATATATATATATATTTTTTTTTTTATGACCAAAAGGTTGGCAAGGGTGGCGATTAGAGTGCGAACCCGGTACGTGAGTGCATTTACAATTGGTCATGTGTGGCATAACCGTGATGTTTATTGCTATTTGGTTCAAACATTTACCATGTAGATTGTTAAATGTGTAACTAAAAATGCTCACACTGTTTCATTACATCTATCCTGCTGGGTTTTTTTTTTTTCTTTCCATAAAACCCTTTGCAAAAAATAAAGATGTGTCGATTTGACGATTCAATCCATGATTGGAAACTTCGAGAAGAAAACCTTGCTGGATAGCTCAGAGGTTGTGTAATTAATTACCTTTGAGGTGTCTCGTGTGGATCCTGGCCAGACTATAAACTGTCATCCTGGTGATTCCCAGGATGGATATTGACATATACTCGCACTGATAAAATAATCACTACCCAGCACTACTCTGTTGCACTCTCATGATAAAATATCTCACTCTCTCACTCTCGATATCTATCAATAATTCCAGCAATCTGTGTGTGTGTGTGTGTCTGTGTCTGTGTCTGTGTCTGTGTCTGTGTCTGTGTCTGTGTCTGTGTCTGTGTCTGTGTCTGTGTCTGTGTCTGTGTCTGTGTCTGTGTCTGTGTCTGTGTCTGTGTCTGTGTCTGTGTGTGTGTCTGTGTCTGTGACCGCTGTTTCTCGACAACCACTGGTCCGATCTAATTGAAACTTGCCAGATATATTGCTGGGGACCATAGGATGTGCCTTTTCAAGGCTTGATATTAATCGGACAAGTGCTTCCCAAGTTATGGCCATTTATTTACCAAACCAATGACAAGACACGTTGTTGCGAGGGCGTGGCCGATGGGGAAGGGAAACTCAGCCAAGTTCCCCATTACGGGTTACAACGTACGGGCTTCCAGAGTGATGACTTCGTGTATTCTAATAATTTCTCGATTTCTTATGTGCATTTATAGATAAACACAATGCCCCAAGTTATGATCGTTTTCATATTAGACGGTGCATAAATTTCGGTAACATCAGAGTGCTGGTGTGCTCCGAACCAGGAAGTAATTTTTTTTCTCTCTCTTCTCTTCTCTTTTTGTTTTTCCTTGCCACGACATTGCGAAAAGGCAAAATACTTTGGCGCTAATTGAATAATTGGGAATTAAAACTAAATAGCTAATAATCATAACTGCGAATAATATGCGAACTTCCGGGCCACGCACATACGGGCACGTGAGAGCGAAGAAATGGCCTGTGCGGTTGTTGTTTGTTGCTTGCGGTTTGAATATTTATTTATTATTATTATTTTTTTTTTATGGGCACGTACTAGTATTTGATAAAATAATCAAATGATTATTTTATTCAAAATTGTTAAATTGTTATGTTCTGTATTGTGGAGCGTGATGCAAATGTTTATTCAGCTCAATACTTTCATCTATTCGAATGATCTCTTGAATCTACCTGTTCGAATTTGAGAGAGTAGATTGTATAACTTTTTTTGGGGCTATTCAAATGGGCTCAATATCATCTTCACAAAGAACGGAATGAAATAGACATTTAACAGGTCAACCCGGTCGTTATTGAATTAAGATTGGACCGTGATTAAATTACAAATTCAACCTCTCCGTTCCATGATTACCGAGGTGTGGCTCTGTCGACCTTTGGACATTTTTTGCATTTTCAGTTTTTCGTACGCATATTATAAAGAGCCTCTGTACATGAGAGTAAAAAAAAAACAAATTGCAATTTGTTCAGGGGTGTCTGCAATAACTTTGCTTACTCTTCATCAAAAGACACCGTGAGATAATCAACATCCACCAACTAATGCCAGCAGATGGGACACCCGGCTTAACATCCGTCCGAGGGATGGTTCACTCAATGATGCAATACCTCATCTGTAAAACACCCCGTCTGACAGGCTGTTCGAGAATTGAACCCAGGCTAAACAGCTCAAAGAAGAGTGCGTCTTCTGAGCAATCCCAGTGTAACCGATTAGCCGAGTCGAGGAAAGTAATAATAATATAAAAAAGCCTCAAATCAATGAAAAGCAAGCTTGTTTCACTGCTGTGTCTAATAGAATGGCATTATTCAGGTCATGAAACATAACCTTAAACTTGTGTTGGACAGCTGCTAAAGTATCGCAAGTGGGTGAGGGAAGGATAGGGGAAGCAGTGTGATGGCAAAACCAAGGGAGTGGAGGAGAGTGGGAGGTGTGAGTCTGAGCTTATATTTCACTGATTCTTCTGAGTAAAAGACAAATTCAATTTTGACAGTTCCATACAGAAGGAGTCAAGATGGCAGGCAAATAGCTCAGAAGATAAAATGACTGGGAGAGAAAGCCAGGAAGCAAATGAAAAGGGATAAGAACGAGTGCATAGGAACAAGGTGTAAAAGCAACATGGATAGGTGAAAAAAGGAAGAGAAAGGAAGTGAAAATGTAGAGAAAAAGAAAGATAGCAAGGTAAACGAGAAGAAAAGAAAAAAGATAAATCAAAGGAGGTCAATGTGATGACAGTGTGATGACCAACCAAATCTCTCGGAGTCTCGACGAATGGCTTTGTAGTCATGCCAGTCTTTAAAGGGTGATGGCGGTGCATTGTCGAGGGGTTTCAACACATGCCTGGCTCCTGGAATGTGTCTCAGCTACAAAGGACAAAGTGAAGGAGAAAAATATGCAGAGTCCATTAGGAAGAACCAAACGACTTCATCTGAGCATGCATTAGCCATGACGTACAAAAAAAAAGTATAAAAATTTAATAAAGAGTACACACCCCACATACACCCCCCCCTCCACCCTCTCCATAAAATATATGGAAGGAAAGGGAAGCAACATGTCTGCACAATAATCTAAAAATGCAGGATATTTTGAAAAGCTTAAATGAACAACAGGGCAGGACAGAAATTTAAAATACCAGTGCAGGTAAGGAAGTGACACATCATTATTCAGACAAGTATAAACTACTAAAATAAAATTGAAGGGATGTGTCAGGATAGATTTTGGAACATGCCTCAAGAGTGTATAATGGCACAAGAGTTTGTAAAAGATCACATCAACACTCGGGCACAAACAGCCATCTTTCACTCAATGCCCATGTCAGAAAGACAGCGGTTGAGACAAGGCCAATACCAAAATCAAAGCAGCATCTGGATTAAAAGCTGGAAAGCATCATACCATTAGAGTCGCAAAACAAAATGGTTATGATGAGAAGGCACAAAGACAAAAGTCATATGTACAAATGTCAAGAAATGAATGGTAAAAGCAATAAGATCTTGAACCATGAGAAGAGAAAGAGGATGAGAGAGAAATTCAGGCCCAAAAGCACAAATGTACTAATGTCAGACTTATCTGTGATAAAGACGCAAGCATCTCTTGGTGACAAATAATGGCTGATAAAGGGGAAATGAGATGAAAGCTGAGTGGTTAAAAAGAGCAGAAATTTGCATTATCAAACGTCAAAGGAGGAGGGGTTGGGGGGAGGGAGGAAGAGGCCATAACAAAGAAATGAAGAAACTGAGACAAGATTAATTCCTTCACAAAAACAGCTTGTGCCAGGGCTTAATTATAATTGCCTTCGTTGCAATTAAAGTACACTACACGAGGGAATGAAGGAAAAGCACAATTAGGAACCCAGGAAGGCTTCGTGGAGATTCTTTTGTTGGCAACCTAGGTGTACAACACTCCACATCCATTGCTGAAGCTCGTTCTTCACGATGTTGCTGCTTACGGCCACCACGTTATTAAAAGAAGAAACGGGATTTTATCTTTGATTCCTCCTTCCCTTCATCATGAATCCAGTCTGATTGTCTTGCACGTTGCACCATCTCATGACAATAAAGCTGTCTTTTATGATCGTGTACAATGAGATAAGACAAAGGAATGAAATGAAAATGAATGAATGAATGAATGTGTGTATGTATGTATTATGTATGTATGTATGTATGTATGTATTGCGGTTAAGGTGGCTGGCTTGAGACATAAAGGTCCTGAGTTTGAACCACTGTTTTTTTACCGTTGAATTAACACCAGGTGGGATTGACTCCGCCAGTCATCCTTCCAAGGTCAGCGAAATGAGTACCAGTGTACTGGGGTAATAACCATTCAGGGTATACTACGTCAGAGTGGCGACCCATGCAGGACTGCACTCCTTGCCAATGAAACTGCCGCGGCAGCCTTATGTGCCTTTATGGCACGAGAGGAATTATTACTAGTGAGGTACCCATGCTATGTACGGGAGGGGCTGGACAGCTGGTTCGTGAAGGACTTGGGCAAAAACTGATGAAACCACAAATGCTGAATCCGTGAATGTCACCAATGGAACCCCTCACAGAATTTCCTCATTGCCATTTAACCTCAATCTCTCTATATTTTCATTCCAAACAGCAACATTCCAATCACAAATTAATACTATACCATTAATATAACAAAATACAAAATTACAAACACTCGTGAGTAAATGAAGAGAAACGTCGTTCTGATGTTATACCTGGATAGGGAGCAGCTTCATATGGATAAAAACCCAAAATCATAATTGTATTGAGGAATTTATGAAACCTCCAACCCACATTAGGACATCCACCAGGACCCCAAAATGTTCCATAGAAGGTTTCGTTAGCCCTAAAACTGAGGGAGTAGTTCAGGTTGGACAGACAGACAGACAGACAGACTGACTCTCCTGCTTTATAACATACTAAATGTGTGTGTGTGTGTGTGTGTGTGTGTGTGTGTGTGTGTGTGTGTGTGTGTGTGTGTGTGTGTGTGTGTGTGTGTGTGTGTGTGTGTGTGTGTGTGTGTGTGTGTGTGTGTGTGTGTGTGTGCGTGCGTGCATGCGTGTGTGTTTAAAACCACCATTCCTTGATACCCTTTTTAATGTTCTCACCTTTGTAATCTGTCTTTAATATTCTTTAAAAGGAAACACCATGCAGTTGGGTGCAACTTTCGGCACAAAGTCATGGGATCGGCAAAAGGGCACGGCGCGGCCATTTTGATAGATGTTGCGCAAAGCTGAAGAGCAGGGCACCCCTTGTTTTGAATGCCAGAATGCCAATATTGGAGCAGAGTGGCGAATGCAGAGCTACATCACAGGGTGGAGCATAGCCAAAGAGGATAAACGTGGGGACTGCCAGAGGTGAGACGAGTGGAACTTTGGATTCGGGTATGAAAAGCTGTGCAGATTTAGTACATGCGAGGTCAGCATGACAGACATGCTCCAGCTGCTCAGCGCTTGTCCACCACTCTCCCACCAAGACCTCCACAACCTACCATGATCGTTTTGAGCTCCTACCTCATGGACGTTTGAACCATGCCTGTCAGGACGATCGAGCCATGTGAAGGACTGTACAGAACACACGCTGTTTTGTGCTGTGTGCTGGAGACCTGTCCACCGTGGAGATAGTTATATCCCCGGTATTAGTATTCTTTTAAAATAACTCGCCTGGACCCCCCTTGTGCGTGAATGAGTGTGTGCTCATGGCACTGTGGGTTCCTCTATTGTATAAAATCTCCTTTGTATCTCTCCCTGGTTACTCCCGACTCCAATGATAGACCTGAGCCTCCTCCTGGTGGTGGGGTTGCTCCCTTTATCAAAAACTCTATTCCTCACTCTCCATGCACTTTCCACATTTCACCACACCCCCAAGAAAACCTCTAGCTATAGCTTTCCCTCCACTCCCACCTCTTGTTTATATGTGTGTTGAACTGGCCGCCAAACAGTGGTGACTCCATTTATGTCTTGCTCGCCAACAACATGAACCAACTTCTACCGACTCATCCCAATTCTCTCTTCCTCATATGTGGTGACTTCAATTGTCATCATGCCAGTTGGCTGGGTGTGGGTACCTCTCTCACCTGCTATGGCACTTCAGGAAAGGACTTACGTGACTCATTGGAACTGACACAATCTGTCAACTACCCGACCCGGATCTCAGTCAACGGGACTCCATCTCTTCTGAATTTGATTTTGACCAATTTCCTGGCAAATGTCTGCTTTTCTTCTGCTCCAATCCGTTTATCTAACCATATGTTTGTAAAAGTGGACATCTCTCTGGCCGTTCTCAGAGAACCAACTCAGGCCGACAGGCAGGGACTTCAAGCAGTTATCAAACTTCTCGACTGGTCTCCCATTTCTATTTTCTCTGACATTAACTCATCTTGGGAATTCTTTCAAAGAAATTTGCTCTCTCTCATTCACAGATTTATCCCATCTCGTCTTCAGTTGTCATCCCCTTCCTGCCGCCCATGGTACACTGAAGCTTGTGACGAAGCAGTTGCCCTGAAAAAAACTTGCCTTCACCTCATGGAAGACAAATATGCCTGGTTTAAATTAATACCAGGTGGGGTTGACTTAGCCTGTCATCCTTCTGAGGTCGGCAAAATGAGTAACAGCTTGCTCGGATGACTGAGCCATTCGAGTATCCTGCATCAGAGTGGCGAACCATCCAGGATTGTGCCTAATAGCACAGGAGACTGCTTATGCAGCAACAACACTGCACAGAATATGGTGCCAATGGATTTGGATGGAAAGCAAATCCAACTGAAGACAATGTCAATTCCTTTCACAAAGCTCAGAACAAGTGTGTGTTTTCCCTCAGGAGGGCCAGGAAGCACCATCTTTCTAATCTCAAGTCTGAACTCTCAAACCTGTCTCCCTCCCTCCATCCGAATCCTAGTGGTGTCTGGTCAAGTCTGTTTCTGATGCATGTTCCCCATCCATCCCCTCCCTTACCTCAAATGGCTGCACATCTGGCACTACCCATGAAATGGCTGAATGCCTAAACTCTGTGTCTGCTTCAAAAGCTTGTGTCCCAAACCCATCGGTTTCTGCACCCACCTTACCCAGTGACATCCAACTGTTCCTGGACTCCATTCATTTTCTCCCGACAAGGTGGAGGGTTTCATGTCAAACCTTGACCGATTCCGCACAACGAACCAGATGGCATCAGCCCATGTGTTCTAAAAACCTACTCTGCAGCTCTTGGTCACCCTCTCTCTGTTATATTCACCCACTCATTCACTCAAGTTCATCCGCCATCTGCTTAGAAATCAGCAAACATTACCACTCCACATAAAAAGGTACAAACCAATCTGCCTGCTCCCAATCATCAGCAAGGCCATGGAATCCATCATCACCTTTGACATTAAATCCTTCCTCTTCTCCAACGGCTTGATTTCAGATCATCAATTTGGATTCAGACCAAGTCACTCTACCCTGGACATGCTGCTTCTGCTTTCTCAACAGTGGATGGAGGTCCTCAATGCCAGACATGAGATCAGAGCCATCTCCGTCGACATATCACGAGCTTTCGATACGGTGTGGCACCACGCACTGTTCACCAAACTCTCTTCTTATGGTATCCAAGGAATTCTCCGCTCATGGCTCACGGACTTTCTCTACTGCGGCAGTCAATGCATGGCTCTAAATGGAGTTCTCTCATCTCCTCTACCTGTCCAGGCTGGAATTCCTCAAGGCAGTGCCCTGGGCCCTGTGCTTTTTCTGGTTTTCATCAATGATCTCTCCAACTCTGGAAAATCCTCTCTATCATTTTGCTGATGACTCCACCCTCTGCCGTACCATCTCTCATCCCTCAGATTGGAAAGCAGCAGCCTCCTCACTTTCTGCAGACCTGGATAAAATCACAAGCTGGTCAAACACTTGGAACATGATGCTCAATCCTGACAAATCTCACACTCTCACAATGTCTCTCCAAAAGGACCATCTGGAACTCCCCAATCTACTTTCTCAACAATGCTCTTGAAGAAGTTCTGCCTGTCAAGCTTTTGAGTTTCACTATCTGCCATGATCTTTCCTGGGAAAGCCACATTTCCAAGCTGGCAACTCCAAAGCCAGTAGCCGACTGGGCATCTTCCATCGTGCAAAGTAATTTCTTGGCACACCTGAGCTCCTAACCACATACAAAACTTTCATCCACAGCCTGATGGAGTGCTGCTCTCCCCTCTGGGCTGCCTCACACCTCGCTCAGCTCCACACTGTGGAAACCAAGGCTTTTAGGATCATTGGTATCTCCTGCGATGAAGCTGAGTCTTTGGATCTCTCACTTTCTTCTGTCTTCTCCCAACTCCTCTCCAGCTTTGCCCCCCCCCACCCCTCTTCTCTGTCCGTGCTCTGTCCCCCCCCCCCCCACAATATTTCTGCAGGGTGCTCAAAGCCCGCCAGTAACCCCTTCTGGTAAAACTATCAAAATCAAGAATCACTGCTCACCTTCACTCTTTCATTCCACTTTATTCCCACCTCTGGACAAAACTCCAACACGCTCTTCAATCCCACTCTTCCTCCAAGTCTTCAAAACAGTTGTTCACCATCATCTCGTATCTTCCCCCATCCAAACCATGATCCTTTCTCCCCTTGTTAATCCACCCCAAACCCACCTCCTTCAAATTCCCCGTTTACCTTCATGAAAGTTCCTCCAGTGTCTATCTTGTTTACCACGTGTACCGTGACCCATCCCTCTCCCTTACACAGATCTCCTAATGTCTCCTGTTCCCTACGATTGTTGTGCTTTCCTCTCCTGCCCCTCTTGTCTCCTTCTCAAGTCAGGTCAGGTCAAGTATGGGAGCATGTGCCAGAGCAGTGCGTCGCTGCTCCCACTTTCCACCGGTACTCCAGGGGCCTCCATCTGGCCATCCCCCAGGCAGATGCCTGGCCCATCCCCATCTCCTACAGATGCCGATCAACCTTGAGGCACATGGTCAGGGCATCCTGTCTGCGAGTATTAGATGATGGAAGTTACAGATCTCACAGTGTCATTGAGGAAGAGTAGGCGAGTTATCGCCGGCACGCAAAACACATTCCAAATTCCTGCATTAGCCTGAGTCGAACGTCATATGCAAGGCCTGCAGGTTTGTGAAAGAACTCTCCCCAGCCAACCCCACAATAAGGTGGGATAAATTGTCGGCATCAACGTAATTGTGGGTGCGGTAGTAGTTGCAGTAGTAGTCATACCACCCAAAATATACCTCTTTAAAATGCAAAACCATGTTATCAAAAAGAAAATTGTTTACCCAATGTTTAACATTCAATGCTATGTAAAATTTTCAAACACCGATTGGATAAGGATTGCAGATGAACAGTTTAAAGGGTCATAGTTTATGCGACAAACTTGTTTCGAGTTCATTTCCATTTCCAAAACAAACGCACCGTGATGAGCACACCATCGCAAATGTGTCATGAAAAAAAATTGAGTAGCACAAGTACCTTTTACATTATGTCGGCAAGCTTAGTGTTAAATCATGCAACGTCCTCAGGCACTTCAGTTTACCATGATCGAAAGTGGCAAAGCAAAGCAGAAGAAGAAACAGATGGCTGTGGCAATTGTTGTTAAGTGGCAGTAACAGTTATCATAAAACTACCAGAATGGGAAGCACCTTAAAGTGGCAGGTGAAGACACCTTATTCATAAGAGGTTCACATGGAAAAAAAAGTGTCTGTCAATGTCAATGTCAGCCCTCCAATATCCACCCACCTTCTCTCTTTTTTATTAATGCAAACATTGGCCTCGTGTCACCACCACTGGAATACTATTGGAGATGTAACCTGTTCCTGAGGTCAGGCAGCATTCTCTTTCATACCAGTGAGGACACCAAACAGTTTAACCTTCAGGACGGAGTACTTCCATATGCATTAAACCTTGACCCAAACTGATTAAACCTTGACCAAAAAAGTCACACAGAAGCCATGACGTTGCACTCTAAAAATCAGTCCGACAGGCGAAAAATTATTCGAGCACAGATCCTTCCCGTTAGAGCATTATCGAGCACATGATGCTGGGATTCCAAGTTCAAATCCAACCGACTGTCGGGCAAAAAACAGCCCTTTACTAAAATTGCAACTATGGTTTTCATTCTAGTTTAAAGCAGTTATTCTCTGCAAACTCCTGTATGGTGGATGGAAGTTATGTTTTCACCATTGTGTCTATCTGTCTGTCTGTCTGTTTTTTTTTTTGTCTGTGAGCAGGATATCTCAAAAAGTTGCGGCTGGATTCGGACAAAATTTAGTGGACAGGTTAGGTGTGTGACAATGACGAAATGATTATATTTTGGTGAAGATACAAAACCAGATACTACAATTTTTTAAAAATAATTCTTCACCACTGAGAGATGGGACCGAAAACGATATATAGAATGATATTTCAAAAAGTTGTGGACGAGTTATGCCAAATCCAGGTGGATGAATTGGTTGGGTGACAAGAACAAGCAGATTCGATTTTGGTTCAGATCTGGATCCGGACCCGGCCTATCAGTGGGATACAATGCGTAAACTGTTCAGCCTGGCAGAGGTATGCACTCTTCAGTTACCGGCAATCCTTATTGCATTACACAAACCACAATAGCGTAACCTATAGGAATTCTAAAGTTAACTTAGATTGTCAGGAAGTATATGAAAGTACAACTACAGTTCTAACAAGTACTACAGGAAGTATACGAGTACAACTATTACGTGGTCAAACGTGCCCTTCACGGGGCAGGGGTACCATCCGTCTTAGAAACCCTAGGTTTTGACCATGGTGAAAGTATATGCCCTGATGGCTTGAGCAATGGCTTCACAAGAACTGGAGTAGTCTAACTTGGGATTGCACCTGTGTTGACATGTTTACCGAATCCCATGTCAACAACACAGCTATTACGGCTGGAGCGGAAACCACCAATGCGGAAAATATGAAGTGCCAGAAATACGCCGGCCTTATTCAGTCCTACACATTTAAATCTATCACCATCGAAAGAACAGAGGTCTACGGCCAACCAATGTCCCGCATCATCAATGACATTGGTGGAAGGCTCGCAGCAACCGCTGGTGATAGCAGACAGCTTACATAAGTTCAAGCAACGGCTGTGCTTGGCTGTCCAGTGTGGAAACGCCATTAGCATTTTGGCTTCGGCAAGGAAAGTAGTCCTGGATACTGATATTTATCCTTTCAATTTATTGTGTTATATTTTTTACATTTGAATACTTTAGAAAAATTAAATAAGTACTTGGTTGGATTTTTCAAAGAATTTTTAAAACATCTTGAATTGAATTACTAAAAACTTGAAATATGAAAGTTAAAATACACACTATTTGATATAGTACTCGTAAGTACAATTAGCTGTGTAACTTTAAATTTGACATCTTGAAAAATAGGACTGTATGTACTGAAGCTCACCTGGATCAGGAGCAACAGAACAGTCACTCAACCCCCCCCCCCCGCAAATCCCCTGAGACCCTGATTTTTTTTTTAATGCTGTGAACAAACTTTGGTACATAACGGGTGATGAAGGTTATGATCAAGTTTCATCAGAATCGTGTGTAGTTTCAGAGAAGAGAGCAAATACCGACTATGTTGGAGGGTCGAACACCCCCATAGACCCTCTTAATGAGCGCAGATTTTGATGCGGTCAATACATCTTCGTTTGACATCAGATATCAAGCTTGTGTCAAAGTCTCATCAAAATAGTGTGTTTGGTTCAAACAATAATGACTGAAGTGTTTATGAACTGAATCACTCAGTCAATCACTCACTGCTCAAGCGCATAATTCACCAACTAAAGCCCAGGTGAGCTAAAATGATTAAATATGGCAATAAAAATCACAAAAAGTGTCATTTGATTATAATTGGGTGAAATTGTTGTTATGGAAACCGATAACATGTCAAAATGGCTTAATCGATTGTTCTGATTTTTGATGAACCAATATGTACATTCTATTCAAACCTCATGTCAATAGGATGGGAATTGATGATTTATCTGATCTTGACCTGTTGACCTCAAACAATAGGCTTCAGTGATCCAATCCAGTGATCCAATATGCAAATTCTGTTCAAATTTCAAGTAGATTTGATGAAAATAGACAATTTTGTGACCTTGACTTTTGGACCTCAAAAAAAACAGCATTCTAGTTTTTGATTGATGAAGCAATTCAGTGACCCAATTTGCATATTCTGTTGAAATTAAGTCAACAGGATGAAAAAAAAAATCGACGATTTTATGTGATCTTGATCTTTGACCCACTCACCTTGAAAACTATAGGCTTGGCGGTTTGGATTGGTGAACCAATTCTGTTACTCATCGTGGAAATTATGTTCACACGAGCAGAGTACTCACCCTCTGGGTGGGTGGAGTATGCACATTACTTGCTGAAAATGAAGGCTATAATCTGTATCCTGCAAGAAGACTGCATAGATGTTTGTGTGGTGTGCATCTAAAGGGGTCCAACAGGTCTACAGGGTCCAAACAGTCTGAGGTGTGTTAAAGTCTAAGGGGTCTAGAAGGATCAAAAAGGGTCTTATAAGGGGCTAAAGGGTATGTTCCAAGAGTAGTTCGAGTCCAAGGGGTTTAAAGGGTCTAAATGGTCATAAAAGGTCTAAAGTGTTTTAAAAAGGACTACAGTGTATCAAAAGGTCTACAGTGTCTTCAGGATTGAAAGGTCTTAAAGGTATAAAGGAGTCCAAAGGTTATGTTCCAACAGCAGTTATGGTCTAAAGTTGATGTTTACCCCCTCTCTCAATCCCATTGTTGGTATTTACCCCCACTTCATAGTGTTCCTTAAATGTTCTGTTGAATCCTGATCCATTCAGTGTTCTCGCTCTTCTACGAGCCTTGACTTTGCAAACAAAAAATGGATCTAAAAGGTCGAAGGGTTTAAGCCTAAAACAGTCTTAAGGGTCAAGGGGTCTCAGCAGACTTTAAATGGTGTGAAAGTCTAAAGGGCCTCAAAAGTCTGAAAAGGTTCAAAGGAGATGAAAGGCTAAAAAAGGTCCATTCTGATAATATGCAATTAAAAGACATAATTAGTTGACATAGTCACAGTCCAATAATCTAGACTAATAAATGTTAGTGTGTGTGTGCGTGTGCGTGTGCGTGTGCGTGTGTGTGCGCGCGCATCCTCCATAACTCCAAAACCATGAGACCGAGCATCCTGAAACTGCATGCCAACCAAGAAAACTCCAAGGAAGTGCAAGAGTGAAAATTGGGTGTTTGAGTTAATTAAAACTCCCCTTTAGAAGATAATTAACGGCCTTACTTAATTTTATCCTTTGCAAGGAACATCCTCGATAACCGCTCTCTCTCTGGGGTCTTAAGGCATATCCTGGGTAACCTTGCTAGGGTGTGAAGCTGCCATGTTTTTTGGCCGACTTAACCATGCCTTGACTTGGAACAGGCTATTACGATTTCATTATGATAAACTTTTTTTTCCACTTTCCTCACTCATATTATCGAATGTGTGTTCATCATAGCTAAGAATTGCTGGGTACATTTCAATGCCTATAAACACCCAGAGATGCCAGTGTTCGTTGAGATTATTTCACTTCTGCACATGGGAAAACCTCGAGAATCTCTTAAACTAAGCAGAATTACAAAATTTAACCTCCAGATTTGAACTTAGCAGTGGTTCCGGCTCCCCCTTCCCCCAAAAAGTGTTAATTTGTCCAATTCGGACGTATTTGACATTTTTGGTGCCTCCGGGAGGTGTATGTTTAATATGACGGTTCGGTGATTGCTAATCATGTGTCAAATGAGCCGTTTCTTATCAACCGTTTCGTTGGAGTGCTTAAGCCACTTGGAGAGCGCTCTACAATCTTCGCACTGTCACTGAAAATTGTATGTTGATCGACTTGAACAAAGTTCAGGGGCTACTCAGGTGTATTGTTGGCCACATGTTGTTCTGCGGTGCAATAGGCGGTGGCTGGCTCGCTGAAAAGGTGAAATTATATTTTCCACGAGGCTTCCCTTTTTCATTCTTCCATTATACGACCCATCACTTTGGCGTAGATAAATACAAATAAAAACTAGAAGGGCACTCGGTAGAGCGCATACCCCACCACGTAATGCCTGATCCACGAGAAAATAGTGGGCCCAATACATTTTTGAAATATCATGCTATAGAGTACCATATCATTTTTGGCCGTAACTCTCAATGATGAGCAATCACTTAAAAAATTAAATCATTATTGTATCCAGATCCAGACTTAGATCTTCACCAAAAGTGGACCAATTGGTCCTTGACACACACCTCACCTGTCCACCAAGTTTCGTCCAAATCTGTCAACAACTTTTTGAGATATCGTGCAATATATCATTTTCGGCCCAATCTCTCGATGGTGAAGAATCACGATAAAAATTCTAGGAGTCAGATCCGGATTCAGATCTTCACTAAAATCGAATCAATTTGTCGTGGTCAAACACCCAACCTGTCCACAAAGTTTCATCCGTGCCTGTGCACAATCTTTTGAGATATCCTGCACACAAACAAACAAAGAAACAGACAGACAGAAAGGAGTGAAAACATAACTTCCTTCACCTGGCGGAGTCAATTGAACATTTCGTTTTAAAAAGTTTCTTCAACTGTGTCACGGATTGCTTGGCGAAGCCACTTGGCACGCATTCTTCAAGTTTCAATGGCGATACTGCGGTCCTACACCGGAGGTAGGAGAACAAAATAAACACTTGATCACAATGAGGAAAAAAATCTTTTCAGTTATGAAGTAAAGCATCACCATAACACAGCAGGAAAGCTGAGAGGTATGCATGTTCGCTCTGTGTGGCCTGGATTCAAATCCTGACCCAGCTATAAACTGTCATCCTGGTGTTGCACAGGTAGGATGATTCATCAATGTGTGCGCCGTCTCTCAAATGGACGATAAACTGGGCGTCACATCGGCCGGAATCCCTCACCCCTCTCCCTCCCTCAGCCCTCTTTCCCCCTCCTCCCTCTCTCACCACTCTGCCTCCCCCACCCCTCTCTCTCTCTCTCCTGCCCAACCCCACCCCCTCTCCCTCTTTCCAACCCCTCCCCTCTCTCCCACTTTCCTCTTCCTTCCCTCTCTCTCTCCACCCCTCTATCTATCTCTCCCAAACCTCCCCTTGCTCCCCACCCTACCCCCTCTGTTGAGTAGACTGTGGCATGTACGAATCAGATTTGGAATGAGCCAACCAGGAGGGTGCAAAGATTGCTGCATGTACAAGCAGGCAGACCTTTCCCAGGAAGATAGCGTGGGTTTCAAATGCTCCTGCCCCAAGTCTCAAAGTGTGTGTGTGTGTGTGTGTGTGTGTGTGTGTGTGTGTGTGTGTGTGTGTGTGTGTGTGTGTGTGTGTGTGTGTGTGTGTGTGTGTCGTTAATTGGTATCTACATATGCGGGGTTGAGAATGTGGCATGGAGTCCTCCCAGGGAGGGCTCAAAGTATCCACCTTCATTTCGGTAAGGGTCACGATTCATGGACCAAACTGTCAAGTTTTCTGTTGTCAAAGTTTTATGCCGAGGGTTCTCTTCAGGATAGTTACTGAGCCCCAGACAGCTTTCAACTGGAGTTTGTTTGTAGTAATATTCCCAGGGATGGTTTTTAATATCTCTATGAGGTTCTTCGTCATCATTCCAGCAGCTCCAACTATCACTGGTACAACTTTGGCATTCTTCAGCTTCCAGAATCTTTTCACTTCGTTATTGAGGTCTTGGTATTTGGATATTGTCTTGATTTTTGCATCTTTAATCCAAAATCACCGGTGTTAACACCTTAATTAGCAATGCCCTCTCTTTTTTGTACCGATGTATCTCGTTGTTGTACCGATGTATCTTTTTTGTATCTCGTCGCAATGCTTTGTTTTCGATATGCACGCTTGATGGGATCATTAGTTCTTACATTATTAGGTCATACTTCCATGTTTTCAGTGATTGCTTTTGGTTTGTGTTCCCACAAATTATCTGGAACTGGGATATAAAAGTTTTTGCAGATGTGCCAGCAGATTACTTCATAAGTTATGTTGTGTTGTTTTGTGTACAGCTGTTGTGACATGAATTTTTTATTTGTGTTCGGTCATTAAGCATAACATATCATTATCTTTGCTAAAGCCACCTCCACCCCTCACGTTTCTCTCATTTTTTTGTCCTCATCCCAACTGTGTCTGTGTCTCTCTGTGTCTCTCTGTGTCTCTCTGTGTCTCTCTGTCTCTCTCTGTCTCTCTCTCTCACACACACACACACACACACACACACACACACACACACACACACACACACACACACACACACACACACACACACACACACATCGCACCCTCCCTCCTGCAGTGTGTCGCCATGTTTGGTGAGGCATGGCTCTCCCCACCCCCCTTCCTTGCTCTTCATGTATATATATATATATATATATATATATATATATATATATATATATATATATATTTTAGAAATGTACATATACAAATACATCTACACAGTATCTCTCTCAAGTCATTTAGATGACAATCTATGGTGTGTGACCTTGATCTTCTGACCTATTGACCTCAAAAATACAATGGGTTTCCAGCTTTTGATTAGCTCTTTCAATTAGTTCAGTTTTGTGAAGATCGGTTTAGAATTGCAACCTGTAGGTGATTGACAGATAAACAACCAAACAAACAAACATACTCGGGAAACTAATATACATGTGAATTTTCGATTTCACAAGTAATAAATAAACAAAAAGAAACTCCAGCAGACATAAATGAGTGGAAGGTGGAGGCTGACGGGCTTCCCACCCTGATCATCATGTATTCAAGCAGACAAAAATTGAGACACAGACTCAGGGCATACACAAGACTGACAAAAGGGGATAAAATTCCAGAGCGAAATGCACCCGTCCCATGAATCAGGTTCAGTTGGCCCGGCATCTCTCATCCAGATGAAGTCAGTATCAATTCACTTGTAATCACCCTCAGCATAATGTCAGAGCTGTTGCCAGCGACACAAGGGTTAACACAAGGCAGGCTCTGCCAAGCAGGAGCTAGTGGCACTGGACAGTTACAAATTGCCAAATAAGCCATTCGGTTTAAGACGGCAGCAGATGTGAGGTACCTGTCAACATATCATGCATTTATTGTATTGCTGCCAAAGATTTCCTTGCAAAAGGTGAACAAAATAGCACATCGGTTTTCAAAATCCAGGTGCTCTAATCATTGCACCTGCTCGATGGAAGTTCTCTCATATTACAAGTGTAGAGTTTCTGCTCTCCCACCAGTTTCTTTTATCATCTCTCAAATTCGCACAAATGGGATGACAATTTATCAAATAACAACAGAATCTCTCTTCAGCTTCATCCATCCACCTATAAACTCCAAACAATACTCCACAAAGAGCTACGATGAAATATAGAACCCGATTAACTATCAGAAATGCTGGGTGGTGGAAGAGCGTGATATACCATTGCATCTTTTGAATCAAACTCAAGGTGAAGGTTGAATCAAGGAAGTGTGAGGTGTGGTTTTAAGTTTATTTGATCATATTGAAACTGCAAAAACCAAGGCCATCAAAATCAATGGAATTTTATGCAGTGAAGATGAGTCTACGGGCCTGTTACTCTCGCATCACTGACAGGTTGACCCCATGTCCTCATATCCTTCCCTTTGATCTCATTCTTCAACTTGCTCGTTCTTCCTTTACATCTCCCGATGGTGTCCCTCTACCCTGCTGTTGGTGTGTTTCCCCCTTTACACTATGTTCTCCTTGTTCTGTTCCAATCTGTGTTCAAGCTCTTCCATGAACCTCAACTTTGCATACTGGGAAGAAGAAAATTCACAAACGTTGATAAACAAAATGACTGAATAATGTATTCAGTCTTACCATGGGTTCCATTCAAAAAGACAGAGTTGCAAATACAGTGAAAACTTTCAAATCCGAATCGATATTTATTTTTTCTTGTTGAGAGATACAATTCATCCCCTGCAAGAAGCTTATATACTGTTCTCCACCTTATATTCCCTGATCAATGGTCATCTTCTGCTTTTTTTTCTCAACTGTCACTTTCACTATCATTATTATTTTCTTCATTGTGGTTAATAACCATGTCAACTAGAAGGGCACTCGGTAGAACATATACCTCCGTCCCATAATGCCTGATCCACAATAACATATCTGACCCAATACATTTTTGAGATATTGTGCTCCACACCGTTTTTGAGCCCCATCTCTCAATGGTGAAGAATCACTTAAAAATTTCTAGTCGTCGGATCCGGATTTGGATCTTCACCAAAATAAAATCAATTAGTTGAGGTCACACACCCAACCTGTCCACTGAGTTTCTCCAAATCCGTCCACAACTTTTTGAGATTTCGTGCTATATATATATATATATATATATATATATATATATATATATATATATATATATATATATATATATATATATATATATATATATATACATACAGTGGGGAGAACAAGTATTTGATACACTGACGATTTTGCAGGTTTTCCCACTTACAAAGCATGTAGAGGTCTGTAATTTTTATCATAGGTACACTTCAACTGTGAAAAACAGAATCTAAAACAAAAATCCTGAAAATCACATTGTATGATTTTTAAATAATTAATTTGCATTTTCTTGCATGAAATAAGTATTTGATACATCAGAAAAACAGAACTTAATATTTGGTACAGAAACCTTTGTTTGCAATTACAAAGATCAGACGTTTCCTGCAGTTCTTAACCAGGTTTGCATAGACCAGGGGTCAGGAACGTGTGTCTCGCGAGCCAGGTGTGGCTCTTTTGATGATTGCATCTGGCTCGCAGATAAAATTGGAGTTTGAAACTTTGAAAGCCCAATATTTCTCACGGAAACTTTACCTACAGTTTGAATGGTGTCGTGCTTCATTCACGTGCAGGGCTGAACTTGGCAGAAGGAGAGAAGAAAAAACGCCTCCGAGTTGGCTGAAGCGGTTTTTGTTTCGTCCAGTCATGCGGCCGAGGTGACTCGTGATTTCGGTTCCTCCGATGACGTGCCGCCGCCGAGACGCGTAGCGGAATTCATCTCAACCAATCACGCGCCACCGCTGAGGCGACAGCATCCCAGAGTCGGCCGGCCGCGCCGCACCTCTCGAGTACATAAGCCTGTGTGCAGGCCAGCCAGACTCACTATTTGCCAAGCCTCAGTTGGGTCAACATCTCCCAATCTCTCATTTTCTCAAAGCTAACCCTTCGATGAAGAAGATGGCGAAAATAAAAAAGATGAGGAGTATCGTACATTTCAGGACGAATGGGCCGAATAATTCACCTTTGTGGAGAGAGCAGGTTCTGTGGTGTGTCTAATTTGCAATGACAAAATTGCATCGATAAAGCGGAACTTCGACACGCGCCATGCTACCTTTGCATCAAAATCCCCTGCGGGAGCAGCAGAAAGAAAGCGTGCCAAGAGCTACTGAGCAGGGTGCAAGCCAGCCAGCAGCAACTCCGCGTATGGACCCGGCAAGGTGACTATAATTCCGCTCGCTTTGCTGGATCTTTAGCAATAGTGAGTAACGGAAAACCATTCAGAGATGGCGAGGATGCTAAAACGTTCATGCTGGATGTCGCCAATGAACTTTTTGATGATCTTCCGAACAAAGACAAGATAATCAAACGGATACAAGACATGCCTCGGTCGGCAAGAGCTGTTCATGATCGTACCATCATGATGGCAAACCAAGTGGAGGAAACGCAAGTGAAGGACATAAATACAGCGCCGTTCTTTTCCCTGGCTTTGGATGAGTCAACAGACGTAAGCCATTTGTCGCAGTTCAGTGTGATTGCAAGATATGCTGCTGGTGATACACTGCGCGAAGAAAGTCTTGCTGTTCTGTCAATAAAAGGGTCCACAAGAGGTGAGTATTCAAGTCTTTCATGGAGTTCGCTCAAGAAAAAAATCTACGAATGGATAAACTTATCTCAGTGTGTACTGATGGTGCTCCGTGTATGGTGGGGAAAAACAAAGGATTTGTGGCGCTTCTCCGTGAACATGAAAATAGACCCTTCTTAAGTTTCCATTGCATTCTACACCAGGAGGCACTTTGTGCTCAGATGTGTGATGGGCAGCTTGGCGAAGTGATGTCGCTGGTCATTCGTGTGATCAATTTTATTGTTGCCCGAGCCTTAAATGGTCGCTAGTTTAAAACACTGCTGGATGAAGTTGGAAATAACTATCACGGTCAGCTTTTGCACAGCAATGTGCGTTGGTTGTCAAGAGGGAAGGTGCTTAGCCGTTTTGCGGCTTGCCTAAACGAAATCCGGACTTTCCTTGAAATGAAAGGGATTGAGCATCCTGAGCTAGCCGAAACTGAGTGGCTCCTCAAGTTTTACTATCTCGTGGATATGACTGAACATCTGAGCAGGCTCAACGTGAAAATGCGAGGCATTGGAAATACAGTGTTATCCCTTCAACAAGCCGTGTTTGCTTTTGAAAACAAGCTGGAGCTCTTTATCATGGATCTTGAAACAGGTCGTTTACTACATTTTGAAAAATTGACAATTTAAAGATGCATGCACAGCAAGTGAGCCCACTCAAAACTTTGATCTCCACCAGTTAGCTGGCTTCACATCCAGTCTCCTACAGTCATTAAAAGCACGCTTTGGAGAATTTTGTGAGCACACTCGTCTTTTTTAAGTTCATCACCCATCCAAACGAGTGTTCACTGAACACAGCCGACCTGAGTTACATTCCTGGTGTCTCCGTCAGAGATTTTGAATGAGAAGTGGCTGACCTGAAGGCCTCAGACATGTGGGTGAATAAGTTCAAGTCACTGAATGAAGATTTGGAAAGAATCGCACAACAGAAAGCGGAGTTGGCGAGCAAGCACATGTGGACAGAAATGAAAAAAAAACTTCAACCCGAAGACCAGCTAATTATCAAAACTTGGAACGCGCTTCCTGTCACACACCACACACTGCAGCGTGTGAGTATTGCTGTATTGACCTTGTTTGGATCTACGTATGTCTGTGAGCAGTCATTCTCACATCTTAAAAACATCAAGTCCAACCTACTATTACGTCTAACGGATGAAAGCCTCAACGCTTGCATGAAGCTTAACCTCACCAAGTACCAACCAGACAACAAAGCCATCAGCAAATCGATGCAGCACCAGAAGTCCCATTAATGGTGAGTATTATAGCAACATTATTTAAAAGAATAAATTCAGAGGCTTATTATACTCACATTTAGTTGAATTCAGTCTTAAAATATATTATATGGCTCTCACTGAAATAGATTTCCAAATATTTTGCTTTCATGGCTCTCTGGGTCAAAAACGTTCCCGACCCCTGGCATAGACTGTAGCAGGGATTTTGGCCCACTCCTCCATACAGATCTTCTCCAGATCCTTCAGGTTTCGGGGCTGTCGCTGGGCAACACAGACTTTCAGCTCCCTCCAAAGATTTTCTATTGGGTTCAGGTCTGGAGACTGGCTAGGCCACTCCAGGACCTTGAGATGCTTCTTACGGAGCAACTCCTTAGTTGCCCTGGCTGTGTGTTTCGGGTCGTTGTCATGCTGGAAGACCCAGCCACGCCCCATCTTCAATGCTCTTGTTGAGGGAAGGAGGTTGTTGGCCAAGATCTCGCGATACATGGCCCCATCCATCCTCCCCTCAATACGGTGCAGTCGTCCTGTCCCCTTTGCAGAAAAGCATCCCCAAATAATGTTTCCACCTCCATGCTTCACGGTTGGGATGGTGTTCATGGTGTTGTACTCATCCCTTCTTCTTCCTCCAAACACGGCGAGTGGAGTTGAAACCAAAAAGCTCTATTTTGGTCTCATCAGACCACATGACCTTCTCCCATTCCTCCTCTGGATCATCCAGATGGTCATTGGCAAACTTCAGACGGGCCTGGACATGCACTGGCTTGAGCAGAGAGACCTTGCGTGCACTGCAGGATTTTAATCCATGACGGCGTAGTGTGTTACTTATGGTTTTCTTTGATACTGTGGTCCCAGCTCTCTTCAGGTCATTGACCAGGTCCTGCCGTGTAGTTCTGGGCTGATCCCTCACCTTTCTCATGATCATTGAGGCTCCACGAGGTGAAATCTTGCATGGAGCCCCAGACCGAGGGAGACTGACTGTTATCTTGAACTTCTTCCATTTTCTAATAATTGCACCAACAGTTGTTGCCTTCTCACCAAGCTGCTTGCCTATTGTCCTGTCGCCCATCCCAGCCTCATGCAAGTCTACAATTTTGTCCCTGATGTCCTAAGACAGCTCTCTGGTCTTGCCCATTGTGGAGAGGTTGGAGTCTGATTGCATAAAAGACAACTGTCCACACTCAATCAGATAACGAGTTCAAACAGGTTCAGTTAATACAAGTAATGAGTGGAGAATGGGAGGGCTTCTTAAATACAAAACTAACAGGTCTGTCAGAGCCGGAATTCTTACTGGTTGGTAGGTGATCAAATACTTATTTCATGCAATAAAATGCAAATTAATTATTTAAAAATCATACAATGTAATTTTCAGGATTTTTGTTTTAGATTCCGTCTTTCACAGTTGAAGTATACCGATGATAAAAATTACAGACCTCGACGTGCTTTTTAAGTGGGAAAACCTGCAAAATCGGCAGTGTATCAAATACTTGTTCTCCCCACTGTATATATATATATATATATATATATATATATATATATATATATATATATATATATATATATATATATATATATATATATATATATATATATACATACATATATATATATATATATATATATATATATATATATATATATATATATATATATATATATATATATATATATATATATATATATATATATATATATATATATATACATATATATATATATATACATATATATATATATACATATATATATATATATACATATATATATACATATATATATATATATACATATATATATATATATATATATATATATATACATATATATATACATATATATATATATACATATATATATACATATATACATATATACATATATACATATATATATACATATATATATATATACATATATATATACATATATACATATATACATATATACATATATACATATATACATATATACATATATATATATATATACACATCAGTTTAGCCCCATCTCTCAATGGTGAAGAATTACTTCAAAAATCATCAGATCCGGATCTTCACCAAAATTGAATCAATTCTTCCGAGCCACACACCGAACCTGCCCACAAATTTCAACTGGATCCGTCCAAACTTTTTGAGATATCCTGTACATAAAAAACAAACAAACAGACTGAAAGGGGTGAAAACATAACCTTCTTCACCTTCCGTGGCAGAGGTAACAATCTCTTCAGTCATATGGCAGACCGCAGGTGCTTCACTGTCGCAATTCATACACTCTATGCCATCTTTATGCAAGTCCTTGGCCACTTTAGTGTTCATACCCTTTGCATAACGTATCAATTCTGCTGCGTCAACCTACTCACTTGAAAGTTTAAAACCTTCAAAGTCTTCAGATTGCTGTGTCATTGAACATGGTAAGTGGCCATATGTTATGCCATGGGATGCACTTTTGAATGTTGGTTGTGTCTACTGAGTCACATGCACGTGCAACTTCCCAAATACAGATCTTGATGGTGAACTTCTTGAATGTGGCGATCACACCAGCAGATGAGTCGGTATCAAGCAGACGATGCATTAATTGTTTTTTTGTCTTTTTTTAGCTATTCTTTTTTTGAAATTTGAATTTTGTTCAACTTTTGGGATTTTGGAATTTCGGACTTGAGAGTTTTCACCATATAATTTTTGCCAGTAGGTTAACACCCACACACTGCACACATGCAATGCTGTGAAAGCATTATCCCTGGGTTACTAAACTGGTGGCTTGAAGGGCTTGAAGACCATCTTTTCACCAAGGTCAAAAGAAAATGAAAATTCACTGGAATATTACATCACCCAATCCATCACCGAAGGAAATGCAATATAAAAAAGCACACGGCAGTTTTTGAATGTGAGTGGCTGTGCACAATTCAAGAGGTAAGATTTTCTGCAATATGGCATGTTGGCTGTCAATGTCATCAGATGTAGAGCAGTATTTCCGTAGCCATTGAATTTCAACCCCTCCCCTACTCCTCCTTCCCACCCCCTGTCCCCCCAAACTCTCATTCCCAATCCCGAGCACGAAAGCTATGACAATGGATGGCTAATGGTCATGCTTCCTCAGTGATCATCCATCAATAAAATCAACACAATTCTATATGTGAAGAAGTATGTCTGTTAAAATATATAGCAATGGACTATATAATGTTGGTGAGCCTGAATGATTCCTGTGCCACAAGGGTGAAGCGCACTCTAATTGGCCCTGAGCGGTATAGGAGTTGGCACCGTCTCCTCCTCCACCCTTCTCACACCAATTTAATTAGTGGCAGCTGTCAGTAAATGACAAGCTGATGATGGATTAGAGATATTTGCCATTGCATCTTCCTAATCCAATCACCATCTCAATTTCTCAGAGAGGTTGCGTGCATTGGGCGACACATAGATTCCTTGGAATATCCAGCAGTCCTTATTCCTGCTCAGAATGCAGGCAGAGGCTCAAGGATGACCTTGAACATGAAAAATGTGAAATAAAAACCGACTGGGCGATGATAAAGGTTACAAAATCCAAATGGATTTTGAATGAATTAAACAGGCAGTTGGTCACACAGAGGCCACTGGGCAAGCTCTGGTGACCAAGCATGTTGGAAATTTTATCCAAATGAAGACAGGAAAGCCATGAGAAGCTATTCCCACTGATTCTTGATTGGAAGAAATGACTAATCTGTGCAAGTCAGCACAGGTCGTGAAAGAAAACCTGAAAATGAGCAAATAGATATTGCCATTCCATAGTAATCAATCCTGAAAGTTTGAACAAGAGAGGAAGATTAAAGATGAGGAAAACATCTGGAAGTTGGAAAGCGGTGGGTGGGGGTGATTGGGGGGGGGATAAATTGAGATAGCCAGAGAGCAACACAAGAAGATGAGCATCACAATATTTGACGGACACTGCACGACCCTACAGAGTTGAGGGTCGCAATTCCAGATGGGAGATGTCCAAATGAATTCACTCCAGACTTCTTCCCCGTCAGAGCTGATGCACAGTAGAAAGCTCCATTAAGGAAATACACAAGCACAAATCCTATCCAGTTGTATATACCTTGTTTCATGTATATCATGAGCGAAATAATACATTTAAAGTTCCGAACAAACATCAATTTATTCCAGGATTGGAAATATGAGTGAGTAACATTACAGCTTCTAGAAATCTAAAGTGTACAGCACATTGTGGTATGGTACAGAAGACAATGCAGGTGGAAAAGGATCATTAATACATACCGAGAGATAACTGTGCCCAACACATATTCTAAGGAATGCCTGCTATTAAGAAAAGCAATTTGAAAAATACAATAACGAATACAACACACTATTTGAGAAGAGGAAAAGTTGCTCGTTTATAAATGGAGGGAACTCTGGATGCTATTAAGAGCAAACTTGGCAGGCAAGGTGAGACAGCAGCCTTGTTTTAAAGCACAAGGGATGCCCACAAAAGATGGTGTTTTGACATCATGTTTGAGGTTTGAGATTATGACCACTGGGAAAGTAAAGTAAACATGTACTGGTAAGTAAAATAATGAGCAAAGTATGGAGTGCTTCTGCTTTTACGAATCCTATTATCTTCCGAACATATGGGTCTAACTGCAGTGCACAATATATTGGTTCTTACACCTCCCATGCGAAAAGGACATAATCGAGTCGTAAGGACTAAATATTATGCTTTGGTGGAGTTATTGACAAATCAAGCTCTGAAACAAAGGATTTTTTCAGTCCCAAATGCTCTGGTAGTTACAGAAGAAAAGCTCAATGGCTGGAGATGCAAAATGGTTTCATTCTAAGAGGTACCACCATGGCAGAGGTTAACCAGACGATATGCATGGCCCACTTGTACTTAAACATTGATGGCATTTCCAAAATGGCTGTTTTCCCATGATGGGTGTAATTCCTTTAAAGCACTTCGTTATTCATAACCCTCGGCTGAGCAGTCAGCAGACTGAACAAAAAAGGTAATGCCTAATAAATAATTGAAATGGCAGCCAGTTATCTGTGTGCGGTGTGGATATTGCAAAGATGTGGGCGCAGAAGCATCGGTGGACAGTCAGTTTGAATGTGCTTGCTTTGAATAATTAAGCACAAGTTCAAACAGAGCCACCACCAAGTCATTTCACTTCCACATTGACCTCCACTTCCATTATTTCAATCTGGGATTGTGTATATTGAAATGAAACGTGGAAAATCGACTTGCCTTTAGCTTTACAGGGCAAGCACCATGCACAACGATTTCCAGAGGGACAGGACCTGAAACCGAATGGGAACAAGTCATGGCCGAAGGTCCTACATTATCGATGGTGTGAACAATGATGGTTGCAACAAACTATCAATGCAAAATTACAATAGCATTCACAGAGGTGAAGGCTGTAGGAATAGTGCGAAAGGATGGTGCAGAGTTAGCACTCCCAGCTGTTTAGCCGAGATTCGATTCCCAGCCTGACTATAAAACTGTCGAACTGTGGTAGACAGGGCAACTTTACTCTTCGCAAAAAGCATGCCATCCCTCGTGCAGACGTTATGTTGTCTGCTCGCTGGTGGATGTTAAAGATTCCCTGCTACCTTTTGCAAAGAGTAGGTGATCGTGTGCCAGCCATAGTGACAAGATTACAAATTCCAGCATGATGTGCAGGGGCACTGCATCGGCGGCACACGTCTCAGTCATGTAACCAGTGGGATGAATCCGTAATTCGATCCCAGTCCCAGATGCAATCGCTGATGACAGCTGGATGGACAAAAATGTAAGTGTAATTTTCAATCAATAGCAAGTACCCTTCTCAAATTTTTCATTCCTTTTTCAGCATTCTTATGCAGATCTCTCGAAACTTTATTCAAGAATGAAGGCACTAACAACGAGTAAAGCTGCCCAACAAGGCTACACCTGAGCTTTGCCTGAGCCAATACTAGTTTGTGATGCCTTCCATTCTTGACAAACATTTTAAGATCAACTTCAAGCAATTATTTTTTCTTTGCGAAAAGTTTTAGACTTGAATGCAAGCCCTACTCAGGGAAGAAGAATATGCAGTGTGAACTGCAAACCAATGAAGTAGAAATAAAATATTCCTCAAGTTCCAAAATGAGAATGTTTTATAAGTGTCAAGTGATTAATCAAAGGCATTAAACAGCATTAGTTAAAAAAAGGGAAGCAATAGCTGCATGATAAACCACTTCAGTGATAGATGATCCAGCACAAACATGTAAGCAACCCGTTAAACATAATCCCACCAAAGTGAGACTCAAAAAATATTGCCAGCAACCTCAATGACTTTCCAAACATCGAAGTGCAGGCATTTTAGGGTCAAAGCTTGGGAGAGCTTTAGAGTGTGAGTGGGGGAAGAACTGTGATACGGACAGAGACAAGTAGGCAGTCATAGGTAGGCACACAGACAGATGGAGGCGCTGATTGCTTCATCCTCCTACAATGCTTTCAATCGAGGATATAAACATTGAGGAGCACGCGAGAGAAGCGGCATTCACTGTGACAATCAGCCCAGACTGACGCTCGTAAAGTAGGCTTCAGATGCTGCCGCTGTCACTTAATGAGCTTCCACAGTCGTATGTAATCGCCATCAACATCAATGCCCGGCGCAGCGTGCAACAAAGTTGGACCACTCCCGTTGCTCCACCACAGCATTGTGATAAAACTCCGGGTACATTGCTCTGGCGTCTTTCTTCTCCCAATGGAATTGCACTGCTTTTCCAAAACGCATGCACGACTACCAAAACCTTTACTTGAAATGAAAAGTTCCGACAGATTTGTTTGAGTGATGACGATGCAAATTACAAACAATTGCCTACAGTTTCCATAAATGCATGACCTTGCTGGTTGGGTTCAAAAGACTTTCCTTTTTTCTAATTCTAATAGCAACAATCTGCTGCCATTTTGTGAGAAGAGATTGTACGATTTGTTGTACGATTGTACGATCAGTAATAAACTGTCATCGTGGTGTTTCACATGCAGGGCGGTACATAAACACGTGCCATTCTTCGGAAAGACATTAAGCTGGAAGACCTGTGTGCCTGGATTGGTTGTTAGGGGCTGTTAAAGATCCCATGGTGTCTGAAGCGAGTTATTGAAACCTGAACAAATTACAAATTCCTGCCAACCTTAATGGAGTACTCTGCGACAGAGTGGTGATCTGGCTAGGATTGGTTCTAGCCTTGAAACGTTTCTCGACATGTCCTGAATGGCCAAAGCTTGTCAAAAGCGTAGGGCTCCATTAATATTATTAAATAAATTGCTTAGCTTATGACCCATTTGGAATTATAAAGGTTGCAGCAAAATACAAGCTTGGATTTTTGTTTTTCAATTTTGTACACCGATTGCAATGTGGTTCCAGAGATTAGAGCTGAGCATTTGGCCACAAACAGTTGCAGTGTTATCAAATTACAATCATTATTTGTAGTTCTTCACATCTTAATGAAGTTATATAGTCAGAAAACGAATTGGTTACACTTTTAAGGATGGCTGATCTTATCTTCAAAAGCTTCTGCTCGAGAGTTTATGGACACACTGTTTTACACCTCCACCTCTCTCCAATTTCCTCACAAAAAAGCCTCTTGTTTAGTATTGTTAAGTCTCAACAACTTGTGACTATCTCAAATAACTCAACTTAAAACATGTTAAAAACTAATTACATTGAGCATTTCAAAAAAACACCTTTCAGGTTTCATTTCTGAAATGGCAATGCAGCGTTTAAAGTATGGTTCGATTCCAAACAGAAATCATGACATGCTTATCATATCAGTCGGAATTCTCATATATTTCCTTCTATTCATGCTTCACTCAACATTAAGCCTTGAAGAAAAATTAACTGAACGC
Source organism: Eptatretus burgeri (assembly GCF_056783735.1). Lineage (NCBI taxonomy): Eukaryota > Metazoa > Chordata > Myxini > Myxiniformes > Myxinidae > Eptatretus > Eptatretus burgeri. Next base: position 58,396,517 of record NC_140973.1, on the reverse strand, counting down.
AAATGTTTTTATATTCGTCAGATTAAAAAAAAAAAAGAGGAAAAAAATAAAAAAAAATTTTTAAAAAAAGGTACAAAAGCAGCTTTTTAAGTTTATTGTACAAAGCTGTTTTTAAACCTCTTTTGTACAAAAGTAAAAGCATCACTTGAGTTGACTGCTTTGGCCAATTCGTTTTGCCATATTACCTTTCACGTCCAATTAGTTTTGTATGGTCGGTGTGACCATGCAGGCTATCCAGCTTGGATAGCGCTGGAGTGAGGCCAATTGGCTCGGCCTGCCTCTTCGTTCTGGCCGAGTGGTTTGACTTATTGGCAAATCGGATTACAAGGCCAGGCATGTGGGGCAAGCCCCCAGTCGTGTTTGATACAGCATAGTGAGAGATCTTTATAGAGCATAACATTGGACAACAACCCAAAAGGAGAGAGAGGAGCGAGAATAAAGTGCTCACAATGGATTTGCATACATTTACATAAATACCAGTCTTGAAAAGGAACGTCTTGTAGTGAGGCTGCATCATGAATGGCAGATAAAAACAGTTGAGCCAAAGTTTGTGCATAAAAGTTCAAAAAGAACATCATTAATGCAATGATACAAAAACTTCAACATTTGCTGCCACAAATATAAAGCAGCATTGATCAAAATAAAAGCATGAACACAAAGAGAAAGCACGAAAATAAAGACAAAACAAATTGAGAAAAACATATAAAGGAGGAAAATCAGCAAAGATTTGGGAGAGCCCTTGCATATCATGAGCATAATGAGAGCACGAACCAATCACATGGAAGGGCAAATTCAAATGGGGGCAATTCTTGAACAAAATGCATGATTAATCTAAACCGATAATTAATGTGGACCACCACACACAAAGGGGCAATGTGTTGATGATAACATGAAAAATGCATTAACGGGAAGGTGATTGGAGGGGGGGGGGATCAAGTTGTATGAAAATGGGGCACCAAAAGAAATGGTACATGGGTGGCAGTTCCCTCTGCAAAAGCAAGCATGTGGGCATCTATAATCAAGTAAATAACGTGATGCAAATTCATGCATCAAAGTGAAGTACCTGCTCCGGTGGACTTTTGAGGTCTAATTTTATATATAAAAGATCAAATTGAAATGAGATGAGCAAGCAAGCACTGGAGTGAGATGGGGATGCAAAGAGTAAAAGGGGCCAAGCTGTTTAAGAAGAGAGAGGGAGACACACACACACACACACAGAGAGAGAGAGAGAGAGAGAGAGAGAGAGAGAGAGAGAGAGAGAGAGAGAGAGAGAGAGAGAGAGAGAGATAGAGAGAGAGAGAGAGAGAGAGAGAGAGAGAGAGAGAGAGAGAGAGAGAGAGAGAGAGAGAGAGAGAGAGAGAGAGAGAGAGAGACAGAGAGAGACAGAGAGAGACAGAGAGAGACAGAGAGAGACAGAGAGAGACAGAGAGAGACAGAGAGAGACAGAGAGAGACAGAGAGAGACAGAGAGAGACAGAGAGAGACAGAGAGAGACAGAGAGAGACAGAGAGAGACAGAGAGAGACAGAGAGAGACAGAGAGAGACAGAGAGAGACAGAGAGAGACAGAGAGAGACAGAGAGAGACAGAGAGAGACAGAGAGAGACAGAGAGAGACAGAGAGAGACAGAGAGAGACAGAGAGAGACAGAGAGAGACAGAGAGAGACAGAGAGAGACAGAGAGAGACAGAGAGAGACAGAGAGAGACAGAGAGAGACAGAGAGAGACAGAGAGAGACAGAGAGAGACAGAGAGAGACAGTGAGAGACAGTGAGAGACAGTGAGAGACAGTGAGAGACAGAGAGAGACAGAGAGAGACAGAGAGAGACAGAGAGACAGACAGTGAGAGACAGTGAGAGAGAGTGAGAGAGAGAGTGAGAGAGAGCGAGAGAGAGTGAGAGAGAGAGCGAGAGAGAGCGAGAGCGAGAGAGAGAGAGAGAGAGAGAGAGAGAGAGAGAGAGAGAGAGAGAGAGAGAGAGAGAGAGAGAGAGAGAGAGAGAGAGAGAGAGAGAGAGAGAGAGAGAGAGAGAGAGAGAGAGAGAGAGAGAGAGAGAGAGAGAGAGAGAGAGAGAGAGAGAGAGAGAGAGAGAGAGAGAGAGAGAACAGGAGGGAAGTAGCGAGTTAGAGTGAGTCAGGAATAAAATAAATAAATAAAAGATGGAGAGGGTTGAGGAGAGAAACACAGTCTCCTTGAGACTATTTTCCATTAATTAACAATAAAAAAATGAAATTCCACACATTGTTCCAATCATAACTGAACTCAACCCAAGGCTGAGATTTCAATTTGAATGAAGAATGGCAAAGGTTTCCAGCAATGCAGATCAATCAAGGTGTTAAGTCTATCTCTTGGCACGATAAAATGCATCGCAATTCTAATTTTAGCAGGACTTACCAGGAAGGAAGAAAATAATAAAACATTCCGAAACAAGCAATTACAGAAACGACTTTGCAAGGCTTGAAATGCCACTGTGACATTATCATGTTAGCGAATCGAAGTGCATCTGTTCAGAAAATTAAGGCAACATTAGAGTCTTAAAAGATGAGTGACCATTACTGAAATGGCAATCACAATGGAGGAAGAGTGGGTAGGGCAGGGTAGATGCAGTGCAGTTAGGCTGAAGCTTGGAGAAAAGGCCACGTCCCGTCACATGCCATGGGAGAGCCTGCGTGACCAGCGTGACGAGTTGAAACAATGTGAGAATGGAAAGAGTTCCAGCTCCCCACCAGCATTTGAGAACCTTGCTTTCACATGACTCACCGGCATGCGATTGACAGACGATTCAAAGTGATTTGAAGATGGACAGCAGCAGCAATGGGAATTGGATGACCAGCACATGCTCGGCATGCATCCCTTTTGTCACTCCCCGGGTTGCAATTTAGAGAATGCGTTTCGGAAGAAGAAGTGCACGGTGTTGCTTCGTCACCTCAAGCAGTGTGCAACCAAAACATTGCGAGCTAGTAGTTCTTGCAAACACTCTTTAATGATGGCGGCTTGCACAATTACTATACGGTAAAAAAAAAAAATCTCAATATAACTTCGGGGTGACAGCTCTTCGATCATGAACTATTGTGCAGAGAAAATGTAAGATAATGATTCAAAATCTCATCTGTAACATTTTTTTACTGTTTCAAAATAAATTGAGGATTACAAGCACAGTGTGGAGATCATGCATTAAATGCCAATCTCTATGCCTGTAACATTGACAATACAGATCTTAAGAGCTCCTTTTACTCACATTGGGATCACAGATTGAAGAGGAAATGGGTAAAGGAAGGTTAAAGAGGTACGAAGGATGGGTGAACACATGAACTAAAGGCAGTCTTAATCGCTGGTTCTACATGGAAGGAAAACCATGCAAAACATATTTAACTAGAACAGCACTCAGTGGAGCACATACCTCTGCCAGGCCAAACAGGTGATGTTTTGTATCCCACTGAGAGGCTGGATCTGGATCTGGACCTGGACCTGAACCAAAATCTAATCGGCTTGTTCTTGTCACCTAACCAACTCATCCCCAAGTTTTGTCATAACTCGGCCATAACCTTTTGAAATATTATGCTATCCATATTTTTGGCCCCATCTATCAATGGTGAAGAATCATTTAAATAATTTTTAAAAATTATAGTGTCTGGATTTGGATCTTCACCAAAATTGAATCAATTATTCCTTGTCACACACCTAACTTGTCCACCAAGTTTTGTCCGAATCCGTCCACAGCTTTTTGAGATATCCTGCTCACAGACAAACAAACAGACAGACAGACCAGGGGTGAAAACATAACCTCCATCCACCTAAGGTGGCGGAAGTAACAAAATAGTTTGTCAGAGTAACATTTTGAATGCAAATACAAAGAGAAGAATTGAAAAAAAAAAAGAAGAATTAAAAAAGCGAGATGCATAAATGGATTTCTAGGATGCTTATTGCTGCCGATTTACAAGGAAGCAAAAAAAAAAAAACCTGGTGATGTCAAGGAGATGGAGGGAAAAAAAAACCCCAAACGTAATAAGAGCAGATACAAGTCAATAGGAATGAGAAGACATCAGCAAAATATAAGCAAACCTAGCAGATCAGGAATTATCGAGCCCAGCAGCAAAAAAGTAAGTTATACTGGTGAAAGTTTGTTAATTTGGCCAAAACCTCCACAAGGATAGACCAACTTAGCTGGGCACCTGGGTATGAAATGGAAAGATTGTGCCTGCTATCCAATGAGGATGCTTCTCCTGCCTCGAGCTAAAATAGCAAATCCAAGCCTTGCGATTTTCATGAATGAGCCATGAAAATAACTGCACTGTTTCGGGGTTATGGGAAAGTGGCAAAGAGGGGCTGTAATCTCCGGAACCACATTGGAGTTAGACACCTGAAAACTGCAGTAACTGTGATGTCAAAGAAGAAATACAAACACCAATCAAGCTGGGATTATGTTTGGCCAGTGGCCTGTCAAGTGTCGAGGTCAGATTTAGAAGGTCAGTGAATGGTGGAATGGGTAAAACAGCTGCAATTTGCCAAATTCAGCAAAATGTTAACTGTGAAAAAACAGAAGCACTGCAAAAAAATCCCCAAATCACATTTTTGAAAAAAGCATAATTTAAAGGTCTCAAAGGATGCTCCTGGACCCACAGATTACCAATGGGTAGACACTGCAAATGTGGAGCTTAAATCCATTACTTTGATGAACATCAGATAGAGTTGGGTGCCTTCCATCAATAACTACAATTCACCGCATTACCTGAATATGACGACCTGGATTAAAAGTTGAAGTGACCTTCTTGCTGTAGCATGCAGCAGACGAGTGTGATGACAAGCTAATGATACTGCAGCATATTAATAGTGACGTCAATGGCAGCCTCACAAGGTCTCCAGAAGCTGAGGATGGCAGACCTTTTGCCATTGTCTTTTCAGATGATGTTATTCAGATTTTGTGTCGACACAGTATCAAAAACTTTTACGAATTAGACAAATGGACAACACAGAGTCACTGTGCAGGCCTCACGTTCTTGCCACTTGTAGTTCTTCCCCAAATCACTTCCCTTCCTTCCCCCTTCCTCACCAAATTGAATACAAGATGGAAAATGAAATGCTCTCTTATAAGACAGCAATCTCATGAGAATAAATCTCTCACCTCCATAACACTCATCCTGACAACAAATGATGCCAGAGAGCCAAGAATTCGTGATGTGTGTATATATGAATAATATACTGTCAGACCCTGGTATTCACAGCGGATACGTTCTTCGGAAATGCCGCGAATGTCAAATCCACAAATGTTGGGGAATTATTTCAATGGAAAAATGGAGGATAGGTTCCCGGCGGTTTGTGATTCATGAGGAAAAATAAAAAAAATCCCGTGAAAAGCCACAAAAACGCCTGGGAGAAACCACAAATATAACTGTAAAAAACGCGTAAAAAAAAAACTATGAATACACCCACGAAAATGTTAAAAAAAAAACAACAAAAAAACCACCAATGCGTGAAGCACAGGACTGCAAATGTCGAAGTAGGTGACATTTTATAAACTGTGAATACCTGGGTTCCACAAATCGCGAATCCGCGAATAGTAGGGTCCGACAGCATATTTTCATTTTGATATACCATACTCTTTACAGAGCATTGAACTAAAGTAGTCAAAGGTTATACTGGAAGGTTTGCCATTGCCTTCCTCGGGTTAGTTGTTTCTTTGTCTTCTATTCTTTAAATGAAGAGCATTAGCAAGGAAGCAGCACGTACCATTTTATATAAATAGTCCATTTAGCAAGGAAGCAGAAACTTTGAGGTTTCCCTCAAAGCCTTCATCCACTCTGAATTATATTGCTTTTCTCAAAAAAATTTTCTACCCTATCTCCCAGGGTGAACACAAGTTTAAGTTCTAAGCTAATTCGGTTCAGCGGTGCAGGAGTGCATAGAAGTCAAACAAACAAACACCTCAAATGATCATGATAATTTCCAATGTCTATGGTTTTCATGCAGAGAATCAACATACTTTTTTACAATACGACTTGTAATAGCCACCACAACCAAGACTAGTGCTACACGATGCACTCAAACTATTCAGCCTTGAGAACTCGGGCTAATTACATTCAAAAACCTTCATTTATCATACAATTACTCATCCCTTTATTTGGGCAGTCTAATGGCCAGATTGCTGCCTTGATCGCTCCCAAAAAAAATAACCCCAGCTTATATACATGAAGCAAAAATATGCCTACTGCTGAGGTGCATATATAATACATCGTGGTAACATTATACAGCTCGGATAATTCAAATTGTGAATATGAGACTTCCAAAGGCATCTTAGGCTTTCCCAAAAAGCAACATGGTGGACGCATGATTTTTCTTCCTGACAATTCATCTTATTGTGGGTGGAGTCAAGCCGGCTCTCCAGCCAATGGGTTTGAAGTCTTCATACGCATGCAGCTTTGTTACGTTTTTAATATATACTAGAATCACCTGCTCCATATGGGAGTGGCCAGGGGGCAGGTCATGTGGATGTGGATGTGCATTCCATGCGGATGGCAGCATGTTAATATAAACTTTGATATATTTCTCCTGCTTTGAAACTATGTCAAGCTCACTTGCTTGTTGAGTTGAACAAAACAGATATAAAAAAGTGTTTTTTTAATGCCAGCCTGATTAGAACTCAGGACTGCCAGCCTGAGCCATATGGGCAAACACCATTGAGCGTGAAGACAAAG